>NC_138203.1:178659101-178734101 GCF_964194415.1 Vipera berus | reverse complement strand
GAATAAAAAGAGCAGGCAGAGCGGTACAAGAGGAAAAGGTGAAGAGGATTATTTTATTTTACTCTCGAGCTTGATGGACTTTTTAAACTTAAAGTGAAAGTGCGTCACAATTGAAAGTAAAAGATGGCGGCTAAACCTCCCCCTAAAACTCTTCGGAGTGCTGGAACTTCTCCGGTGCAACAATCATCATTGCAGGCATTGCATCCTCCTGATGTATTGACATCGAAGGACTTACAAGATGCTCTTGAAAAACATACCCAGGTAATTTTGAAATCAATGGGTGATAAATTTGCACAGATGGAGGAGAAATTGAAGAAGTTGGAGGAGAGAATGGAGGAGAGGATGGAACAGAAGTTCAGGGTGATGAAGGTAGACATTTTGTCTTCAGTGTATAAAGTGGCTGAATGTGTGGAAGATTTGGATGAAAAAGTGGAAGATTTGACTCAAAAGAATGCCATATTAGAAGCAAAAGTATTGGAGAATGAAGATTTAAGAGACAAAATGGATAGAGAATTGAGTCTTGCTCAATATTTCCAGATGCAGTTTGCCATTAGAATCAGAGGTTTAAAGGAGAATATTAAGGAAGATCTAAAGCAGCTGGTTTCTGAGGCTCTCGAAGTGGTATTGAATCAGCCAGCATCTGAAATAAAAGGAGGCATGGATAAAGTGTTTCGTGTGAACTCATGGATTGCTAGACAGAGAAAGTTGCCTAGAGATGTGGTGGTTTATTTTGTAAAAAGGGAAATTAGAGATGAAGTTATACAAGCTGCCTATGATACTAAAGTCGTGATTGCTGATCAAGAAGTTCTGGTTCTAAAAGAAATTCCTCCAAAGATTTTAAGGAGAAGGAAGGATTTTACATTTCTTGTGCAAGAGCTCAAGCAACGAGATATAAGGTTCAGATGGGAGATCCCAGCTGGGTTGATGGTGATGCATGAAGGTAAAAGGTACCGTCTGGTTACTGTGATGCAAGCGCGTGATTTTTACAATAATGTTTTAAAAGCAACCCCATTAACACTTCTGGAAGCTGCAAAGGGATCTGGAGAAGGTGAACATCAAGAGGCTGAAGATGGACAGACAGAGGAGAATGGTGCTGGAGGAGATCAAGTTATAACACCTTTGGATGATCCCAGAGAACAGAGGGTGACGCGTGCTGCTTTAAAACGATCAAAAAAGATAAAAGAACAAGATCAGCAGAAGTCTATGGAACTTTCACAACGTACTTACAGCCAAGTAGTGGGAGGTGGGAAAAGATTTGGGTGAGGAATGTAAAATTTATACAAGTTTGAAATCTAAGAGAGAATTTTTACAAAATGTTTTATAGATGGTATTTAGATTTTTAAAAGCTAAGTATGTATTTGAATTATTAGCCTAAATGTTGGAGGTGCGGTGATGAAGACGTAATATATTTTCATATATGCTGGACTTGTAAAAAGGTTAAGGCTTTTTGGATAAAAGTCTGGTGGAACATACTAAGTTGATGTTGAATTTAATTACGGCAGCAAGACTTTTGATAGGTTAGTACTGAAAGAGGAACTGCCGACCATAGAAGAGTGGACTTTAAAGGTTTCCGACCTGGTTGAAATGGCGAAGATTTCGGCCTATTTGAAAGATTACTTGCAGGAACGCTATATTATGGAAGGGAGAAAATGGCTTGAGTTAATCTAGAATAAGTATAGGGTTAAGAAGTTTTATATTTGAATAAGTCTTCTTTCTTTGTTTCTTTTTCTATATTAGTTTTTTTTATATATATTTATATTACTAAGGTTTGTTTTATCCTATATAAGCTAGAGAGTGATAGATTTTAGAGTTTATGGTTGTTAGTATATGGTTGTTTATGATTGTTTTTTTTTTATATATACCTTGTATTTAGCTCTGGGAAGTCAGGGGGGGAGGGGGGGGAGGGGGGAGAGGAAGGGGGGGAGGGAGAAGGGTGGGGGAGGGGGGATTTTTTAAGGGAAAAATTGTATGTTAAAACTTTTCAATAAAAAAGAAGGCACATTTCTTTGGCACTTCACCAAGACCTGCCCAATCAGAGTCCAACTTGCAGCGGATCTGAATGGTTTTATCTACCAGATAACATGAATTTTGCTCGCAGCAGCCCTGTAGATTATCCTGGGGCTCCTCCCTACCCAGCTGAGACCAGGTCACCAAATATAGCTGCTTGGTAGCTATTGGCAGTTATGATGCAGCTGGAGAAATATTGCCATCCTTATTGCCATGAGATAATCCCTGACATGGGCTCTCACCCATGTTTAATCAGACTTGCTTTGAATTGTCCTCTAGTCTAGTGGCACTCCACATCTCTCTTCTGGTGTTTCTTGGAGCTCCTTCTAAGCCAATGTGCACATGGAAATGGGATGTAGGAGCAATATCTTACAAGGGCTCACTCATCTGCCCATTCCAGACAGAGGCTAAAGCCTAAACCAAGCCACCCACCAACTCCTTAAGAAAAACTCCAAACTCTTTCTGAAGCCTCATTCGGTCCATCAATTGACTAGGGTGGGCCAGTCAAATGAGCCCTATTAATACTGTATGCAGGGAGGGGTGAATCAGAGAGTGATTTCTCCATGGAACCAGACTGATGTTTATGATGTAAGTTGTGTGTATTAATTTTTTCTTTTTCATTTTGTCCATGCTCTAAGAAAGAGAGAATCTTTGCTTTCTACTTAGAGGAAAATTACTGAATAGTCCAGCCTGCCTTGACATTTGACAGATGAGTTGAACTACTACTTCCACTATCCCAGTAGGCTTAGAATACTCTTTGTTGATGTAACCTTCCTCTTTTTTGTTTACCTATAGTTTCTCAACAGGCTGCTTTGAAACACTGTCACTCAGTGTCACCAGATAAAGGATGAATTCAGTTCTTTACCAAAAGTCTTGAGAATGGGGCATGTGCTTTTTTGCAATAACAATCCACATTTTCCCCTCCTTTTGCTCCAAAACCACAAAGGTCAAGGGGGGAACTGCAAGTCATACTTCTGTTAGCATGTAGGCAAATGTTTCAAGCCAGCCAGGGGCGGACAATAATTGTTTGAGCTGCTGGTGCATCAAGATCTGCTTTGTAATTCAGCTTAGTTGGGTCTTTCTCCCCTAAGCACCAGAATCAGAATTCTACAAAGAGGTATCCTGTATTACCTGTATTTTTAGAGTACCAGAATCATATTACAGTATATTAGACAAGAGGAATTATGCACATTATAATATTATAATAGACAGGTAGTCCTCAACTTACAACAGTTTGCTTAGTGACCATTTAAAGTTACAACAATGAACAAAGTGACTTATTATCTTTTTTCACGTTTATGACCGTTGCAGTATCCCAGGGTCATGTGATCCCCTTTTTCAACTTCAGACAAGCAAAGTCAATAGGAAACCAGATTCACTTAACAACCGTGTTACTAATTTAACAACTGCAGTGATTCACTAAACAAATTTGGCAAGAAAAGTCATAAAGTGGAGTAAAACTCACTGAATAAATTTCTCACTTAGCAACATACAATTTGGGCTCAGTTGTGGCCATAAGTTGAGAACTACTTGTATTTAATATTAATTACACACACATACACACATATACAGGGACACGGTGGCTCAGTGGGTTGGGACGCTGAGCTTGTCGATCAGAAGGTCGGCAGTTTGGTGGGTCGAATCCCGAGTGCCACGTAACAGAGTGAACGCCTGTTACTCATCCCAGCTTCTGCCAACGTAGCAGTTCGAAAGCACGTAAAAATGCAAGTAGAAAAATAGGGACCACTACGGTGGGAAGGTAACAGCGTTCCGTGCGCCTTTGGCGTCTAGTCATGCTGGCCACATGACCACGGAGACATCCTCGGACAAGCGCTGGCTCTTCGGCTTTGAAACGGAGATGAGCACCGGCCCCTAGAGTTGGAAACGACTAGCACGCATGTGCGGGGAACCTTTACCTTTTTACACACACACACACACACACACACACACACACACACACACACTCAATATGGAGTTGTCCTAGAATGCATGGCTGTAAACATTTTCCCACAGATCCCCTTTTATGTTGATCTGCTACCAAGATCGGCATAAAAGTCACCCCACTGATGTTCCATGCTAATTTTCCCCATTTGCTTCACTACCACCCTGTTACTGGCTGCAATTCCATTAGAGAATAAAAGCACTTAGACTTCGTGGGACTGTTCTCTCTTGAGTATCAAACAAACCATTTTTCCCCTTATTTTGTGGCAAAAAGCTTTTTGCTTCCATGCACTGTTCCCCAGAGGTTCTGTAAACAGTAATAAAAGACTCCTTGTGTCTAGACATCATGGCAACACATCCATAGATATAAGGTTGCTATCAAAATTATATGAATTTTCTCTTTGTCTATATTGTCACTCCAAACTTTTTTCTCTGGTTTTTTTTCCTGTCTAAAAATGAAAGTGATGATGAAGATTTTAGATTTGTACCCCACTTTTTCTCCCAGAATTCAAGGTAGATTCCATACTTGGTCTATTGTATCTGTAGAATCTTAAACCTGTGAGGTAGGCCTCACTGACAAAAAAATGGCAGAGATTTGCTATGACTGAAGGTCTTCTGAGTTCTAGTCTCACATTTTAACCATTGGGCATCATGATAGAAAAACATTGTTATCTCACTTGTTTATGCTTCATTTTATTCACACACACACACACACACACACACACACACACACACACACACAGCCTTTATGACGATTTGGCTCAGTTCAAATTGAATTTCACCACTATAAGATGTAGTTTGCTTCTAAAGGAAAAGATAAAACTGTTTGCCAAGCTGTTTTTCTTCTCTGTCTTTCTAGCATTCAAAGTGTTGAGAAGCATGAACAAAATAATGTGCAGATGTAAAAGAATGAGATAATACGTCTTGTTTGGTATTACTGTATCTGAATTCTCTGCAGGAGGTAGAGATTTCCATCTTTGTAAATTATTCTTCAAAAAAGGGGTGTTCTTGTTCATTACAGAATCATATTTATCATCAGAATTGGCCAAAGACATTTTGCTGCCTGAGGCAAAAATCAGCATTCCAATGTATCTGGAGTAGTGAATTCAACTGGATTGAGAACTGAATGTTACTCTAAGGCACCTCAAGGGAAGAGGCTACTTTAGCAGTGCAGGAAACCTAGATAGCACAAACAGCTCAATCCAAGAAAGGAGAATTATTAGTAGTATTAGTATTTGGGGGGGAAGAAGAGATGTAACATAAATGGATGGATGGATGGATGTGTGTGTGTGTGTGTGTGTGTGTGTGTGTGTGTGTGTATGTATTTATATACATACATATACATACATATACACATCTCTGCCTTTTTGCCACCTATCTAAGAAATATTGGGAAAGTTTTGTCTTGGAGCTGAGAGCAGGATTTAAATATGAAAGCAGTTAGTGAACTCCCTTTTGTGTGAGAAAGGTACACAGAAACTGATAAACCTTTTGCTAGGCTGATTATACAGTGAATTAAACTGGTCAACTTAATTGAAGTTTTTGAGTTTTAAACTGCTCAAGTGAAGTAATATCTGAACTTGTTTTGTGTCTGTTTTTGTGCTATTTTACAACTAATATTAAGTCTGAAAATCACACAGAATGGGCTTGGGGGAGAAATAGTGAAAACAAGTTGTTTTTACCTCTTTGACACAAATGTCAACAGCGAAAGATGGTGTAAATATTTGGGGTTGTCTGTCTAGAATCTATTACCCATCTGCTTATTTGTTGGGGTGGGTTAAAATTCTCCAGTATGTATCAAGGAACTTAAGCAGTTTACACCAACTCCAAACACACATCACTCGAGCCAGGCTGGAAAGCAAAAATAACAAGCTGATCCTCGGAGTTCTCCTCAGACTGTTTACTACAGCAACAGTGGAGAAGGCATTCATGGTCTGCTCTGCACATCCTGTTGGCCTTATCTTGTACTTAAAATTATAGTAAAGGTAAAGTAAAGGTTCCCCGCACATGTGTGCTAGTCGTTTCCAACTCTAGGGGCCGGTGCTCATCTCCGTTTCAAAGCCGAAGAGCCAGCGCTTGTCCGAGGATGTCTCCGTGGTCATGTGGCCGGCATGACTAGACACCAAAGGCACACGG
Source organism: Vipera berus (assembly GCF_964194415.1). Taxonomy (NCBI): domain Eukaryota; kingdom Metazoa; phylum Chordata; class Lepidosauria; order Squamata; family Viperidae; genus Vipera; species Vipera berus. Next base: position 178,728,018 of record NC_138203.1, on the reverse strand, counting down.
AATGCTGTTACCTTCCCACCGTAGTGGTCCCTATTTTTCTACTTGCATTTTTAAGTGCTTTCAAACTGCTAGGTTGGCAGAAGCTGGGATGAGTAACAGGCGCTCACTCTGTTACGTGGCACTTGGGATTCGACCCGCCAAACTGCCGACCTTCTGATCGACAAGCTCAGCGTCCTAACCATCTGAGCCACCGCGTCCCTTAAAATTATAGTATGTGGCCTCTAAGGCCATGAATTTACCAGACCTTGATTCAAATTAATCCTCAGATTTCTGATGTTTATTTATATTATAAATTCTAAATGCTGACATGACAATAATGCTTTACTTTCCCTCCTACTGTAGGTCTGCTCTTCTATTTATGCTCCACATTGCCCTTTATTGATGGAGCTTCCTACTGTGCCTGCGCTACTGGACAAGCTTGATTCTTGGTGTGTTGGACTTCTACTCAGCTTCACCAGAGATTATTCCAGCAAATTCTAACTGTGTCACCTCTTTGGGTACAGTTCACACAGGTGCAGCTTTGGACAGCATGAAGAATTGTTTGACCAATGGAGTCTGTGGTCTTAGGCTTTTGAACGATTTATAATGCTGAATTTTCAGGAAGGATTTAATTACCACGGCTTTTTCTTTGTAATACATTCATTTTCTATAACAATGTCTGGTATTATTTTTTTGCCCCTAAGGACTTGTGGCTGAACTGCAGCTGTGAAACTATGCAAACAAACTGGCCTTGAAGTTCTTTCTCAAGAAATTGGGATACGGCTAGTTGGTGCAAATGTACTTATTTACAAGAAAAATGAAGACTGGGTAGAGTTTTTTTTAATAAATAAATAAATAAATAAATAATAAAATAACTATTTTTTTAAAGAAAGTGTATTGTGATTACTTGCAAGGGTGTATTTGGGTTACAGTGGAGTAATTTTAGTACTGTAGTCTTTTGTGCCAATGTTAAAACTGCAAATCACAGCAGGTTGTCTTATTATTAATATTAATAATTTCTAATCTGAACAATGATTGGAATTCTCTAGCTGTTTAAACAATTATTAAAACAATAAGAAAGAGAATAAAATATATTAATAAGTTTTATTTTATTTACTATCCTCTTTATTAGTGTTACTATTCCAGATGTAACCTGGGAAATATAGCAATACTTTAAAAACAAATCTATAAAATGCTTAGGAGAAGATGCTCACTCTTTCTAGGCCTGGCCCTAGGAGAACCTCACAGGCAGTCAAGTGAAGCAGCTGTTATCCTTGTTTTCTCAAAAAAATAAAATAAAATCCCATCCCAGTACTGGTTTTTTTCACCTTCACGACAAATAACCTGCTACCAAGCTTATTTTGATCAGAAAAGACAATGAGGAAATCAAAGATTAAACACCCTTTCTGAACTATCTCGGACAAGGATCAGAAAGAGATGGCCGGCTTGGGTTTAATGATTTATTCGCTTCAGCTCCGGACGAGCTGACAAGCGGTAAAACATGCCTTTATATAGTAAACTGTAAACGTCAACAGCAAATCAGGAACTCGTATTCTCCCGCCGCGAGACCCGCGTCCAATGGCCAGCTGGCAGCTTTGACAGCTCCCTGGTGATGGTGCATGCGCAGCTCGGCCGGGGAGAATCCGTCAGCTGGCTGGCGCACCTGCTGAGTAGCGCGTGCATCCTCAGCCGGCATTCTGACAGCTCGTGGCTGTCAGTCTGTTGGGTAATGCGCCTGCACGGCCTTCTGACAGCTGTCAACTGTCAAGTGCAGCCGCGAGGAGTTTCCCTGTTCTTCTGCGGCCGGGAGAATGTCAGTATGTAACACCCCTTTCCCCCCCCCTTGGATTGAACCTAACAAATAAGTTTAACCGCAACTGTTGTTCGTCGGCGTGCTTCCGGCCCAATCAAAGTCCGCGAGGTAGGCGGGAGGCCGTCTGGTCCTGTTAGAGCGGCGGAGGAGGGGGCCTTCTCCTACCATGGAATTGTCCCCTGGGGAAGACGGGGGTGGGTTTTGCGAGTCCGGGGGTGTTTGCGGTTCGTCAGGATAATTGCTCCCAGATGGGACAGTATCTTTGGGTACTAGTCTTGGGGGAAGGTTGGGAGGTGACCTGGGACGGAGCTGATCTGTGTGCCTGTGGAGGGTGAGTCCTCTGCCAACATTTATGGTGTAGGAAAGGGGCCCCGTTTGCTCCAGGATAACTCCCTGGGTCCATTTATCCCTTCCCCCATAGTCCCAGGCCCAGACATTTTGTCCCTGTGTGAATGTCCTGGATGGGGGTTTGTTGGCTTCTTCGGCCGCTGGTCTGTTGGGGTGCAGTCTGTTGAGCCTTGTCACCAGTCTGCGGCCCCAACGGAGTTCAGCGGGGGATTTTCCGGTGGTGGAGCAGGGTGTTGAATGGTGAGCTAGGAGAAATCGGGCTAAATGGCAGTGCCAGTACCCCATGACGATTCTTCGGAGGGCGTTTTTGGTGGTCCTCACCATGACCTCTGCAAGACCATTGGACGAAGGGTGGAAGGGGGCCGACGTGGCGTGCCTAATATAGTTGTTCGTCGTGAAGATCTGAAATTCACGGGAAGTAAATTGAGGCCCGTTGTCAGAAATTATTACGTCGGGGAGGCCGTGTGTTGCAAAAACCCCCCTTAGAGCCTGAATGGTGGCAGCCGTTGTTGTGCTAGAAACCGGGAGAACCTCCAACCACTTTGAGAAACTATCCACTATGATGAGGAAAACTTGTCCCTGGAAGGGGCCAGTGAAATCAATATGTATACAGGACCAGGGTTTCCGGGTTGTTTCCCATCTGTGAATTGGGGCTTGGGGCAGCACTGGTCTGGACTGCTGGCATAGGTAACAGCCGGCTACGTGTGCTTCGATATCCCTATCGATTGACGGCCACCAAACGTAGCTACGTGCCAGGGCTTTCATTTTTATGATGCCCGGGTGTCCGTCGTGCAAGGTTTGAAGGACTTTGGGTCTGTGACCCGGTGGCACTATCACCCTGCAGCCCCAGAGTAAACAGCCTAAGTGCGAGGTCAGCTCGTGTCGCTTTGCAAAATATGGCTGGAAATTGGGACCAGGGCTAACGGACTGCCAGCCTGAGGATACCCAAGCTAGGATTCTGCTGAGAGTCGGGTCTCTGCCGGTGGCAGCAGCGATCTCTTTCGCTGTCAATGGGCACTCCGAGAGCTCTTGAATGGCCAAGATGTGACCCACTGGTGTGGGGTCAGGGTCCACTTGGGGCAGGGGAAGCCTGCTGAGGCCGTCAGGGTGGCACATTTCTTTGCCTGGTTTGTGGATTAATTGGTAGGAGTATGCCGAGAGGAAAGTTGTCCACCGCAGCATTCGAGGGGATAAAATTTGGGGAGTTTGACGGTCCCAAGTGAATAATCCAAGTAGGGGCTTGTGATCAGTGAATATGGTAAAGGGTCTGCCATAGAGATAATCATGGAATTTTTTTATTCCCGCTACGATGGCCAGTGCCTCCTTGTCAATCTGGGCGTAGTTTCGCTCAGCCTTAGAGAGAGTCCTAGAATAATATGCAATGGGCACCTGTGTCCCGTCCCTTAAGAAGTGGCTTAGGACTGCTCCGATCCCGTAGGGGGATGCGTCACATGCTGTGGATAGGGGTTTGTCCTCCCTGTAATGAGAAATGGTGGTGTTTCTTGACAGCAACTGTTTAAGTTTTTTGAAACTGTCATCGTAGACTGATGTCCACTGCCACGCTGCCCCTTTGTCTAGTAGTCTATGGAGGGGTTCAGTTATCGTTGCCTTCCCTGGTAGGAAGGCATGATAGAAATTTAAGAGCCCCAGGAATGCCTGGAGCTCTGACTTGTTCTTAGGGGTAGGGGCCGCCTTGATTGCTAGGATTTTAGAATTTGTGGGGTGGATCCCTTTGGAGTCTATCCTATAGCCCAAGAACTCGGTGGAGGGGACTCCGATGGAACATTTTTCTCGTTTTAGTTTTAGTCCTGCTCTGCGGAATCTAGTTAGAACTTCGTGCAGCCTGGCTGCTAATACACTTTCGGAATCCCCTGCGATGAGGACGTCATCGAAGTAGGGGCAGACCCCGGGGATTCCCTTCAATGTTCTTTCCATGACCTCCTGGAAGATGCCAGGAGCCACGGAGATTCTGAATTGGAGGCGGGTTACCCTGAAAGCCCCTCGGTGGGTGACTATGGTTTGGCGTCAGCTGTGTCTCTGCTGACAGGGAGCTGCAGGAACGCATGCGCTAGATCGAGTTTCGCAAAAATGGAGCCTGAACCAATTTCTGACAGGACGTCCCTGACAGCGGGGACTGGGTAAGCGTGAGGGTTCAATGCGCAGTTGAGGGTGGCTTTATAATCCGCGCAGATCCTCATGTCACCATTTGGCTTGACCAGTGTGACTATGGGGGTCTCCCACGTCCCACTGTCGGTGGGTTCTAGGACCCCTAGGGTGACTAAACGATCTAATTATCTATCAATTTTTTGTTTTAGCGCGAAAGGGACCCTTCTGGCTTTGATTCTAATGGGCCTGACCTCAGGTTTGAGCTTCAGATCAATGGGGGGGACCTGTGTATCTGCCTAACGTCCCGTCAAAAACGTCCGCAAAAAATTTGCAGACACCTTCCAGGGTCATGGACTGGACGCGGTTGGTCCCTTCTAGGCGGATGTCTAAAGCTTCGAACCAGTCCAGGCCGATGAGGCTGGTCCTGGGTTCCTTCGTTATTTGGGCTAGAAGGTTTCCTTGGAATTTTTTGAATTCTATTTTTAGATTGGCTTGTCCCTTTAACGCTATGGGAGCGCCCTGGAAATCTGCTAATAGGATTTTGGAAGGTTGTAGGGGAATGCGGCACTTGCACCTAGAACTGATCTTTTGGAGAGTGTCCCATGATAGAATAGAGAAGGAGGACCCCGAGTCAACTTCCATCTCGCATGGGACCCCTTGGATTTTGACCCAGACCTTAACCTTGGCTCGTATGAGATGGGTGGCTGAGGTTTTGGGTTTGGAGAGGATGGGTTTCTGGGGAGGGTGGGGAGATTTGGTCCTACCTGACGGGATTTCCTCAAGTTCGTGGAGGGTCTCCCAGTTTTGGCTGCGGCACACGGAGTGGATGTGGCCTGTCTTCCCACAACCATGGCACTTTGCATTTCTGAACCTGCAAGTTGCTCTTGCGTGGCCCCCACCGCAGCTGGCACACCTGGCCTTGGTGCCTGCAGGGATGGTTTTTTGGTTGGCGCCCCCAGGCCTGGTTGGTTTGCGGTTCCCTTTGCGGCCCGCGGCCATTCGGTTGAATCGGGAGATGATTGCATCTACCCCGGAGTCGACCGCCGGGGGTTCATGGTCTGCCTCCCAGGCTTGATGGACCGAGCTGCTGGGGTTGTCGCCGAACGCCGAAGGGTCTTCGTGGTGGCTATCTTCGTATGCCATGATCTCTAGGGTGAGTTCTGCGAGGTCCATCGTGGGCTTCGCCACTAGTTTTTGCTGGAGCCAATCGTTCAGGAGGCCGGCGATGATCTGGTCCCTAATGCGGTCCTCCAGGTCCGGGAACTGGCACCTGCGAGCAGCATGACGGACCCCTGCGATGAACGCGGTGGATGCCTCACCCGGTTGCTGTCGTCGGCGGGTGAATTGGAGCTGCCAGTACAGTTCTGACCGCCTAGGCATGAAGTGCTTACTGAGGCGGTCCGTCAGCTCCGCGTAGGGTATAGTGGCGACCGGGTCCGGGCTGCAAAGTCCCACGGCGATGTCGTAGACAGCTGGTCCGCTGAGGCAGAGGAGTGCTGCGGCCTTGTGGCGATCCTCCGTGATTTTGTTCACAAGGTACCCCTCGACCTGGCCCCAGTGCGACTCCCATCCTTCAGGATGTCGGACATCGAACTCTCTGATGTGTCCGAGATTGGCCATAGTAGTGAGTCCGCGGTACCGTACGAGCGAGTAGAAGGGTGTCCGGCCCTCAGCCTGTGACTTCAGCAGTGACTTGAGCGGCTGGGACGGAGCTCCTTCTGGCCGTGACTTAGCTCAGTGACCAGCTCTGTTGTACCGGGATCCCACCTTCGTCGCCAGTGAACTATCTTGGACAAGGATCAGAAAGAGACGGCCAGTTTGGGTTTAATGATTTATTCGCTTCAGCTCCGGACGAGCTGACAAGCGGTAAAACATGCCTTTATATAGTAAACTGTAAACGTCAACAGAAAATCAGGAACTCGTATTCTCCCGCCGCGAGACCCGCGTCCAATGGCCAGCTGGCAGCTTTGACAGCTCCCTGGTGATGGCGCATGCGCAGCTCGGCCGGGGTGAATCCATCAGCTGGCTGGCGCACCAGCTGAGTAGCGCGTGCATCCTCGGCCGGCATTCTGACAGCTCGCGGCTGTCAGTCTGTTGGGTAATGCACCTGCGCGGCCTTCTGACAGCTGTCAGTGTCAGCGGCTGCTGGCGCACATGCGAGTTTGGTTCCGGCGGCGTTTTGACAGCTGTCAACTGTCAAGTGTGGCCGCAAGGAGTTTCCCTGTTCTTCTGCGGCCGGGAGAATGTCAGTATGTAACACTTTCTTCACTTCAACAATTTAAAATCTTATTAAGTTATGCCTCATTCTTCTTCAGCTTGACCTTTAAAATTACATCATGAGCATTTGAATAAATAGATAATGCAGTGGCTTTTCCAATCTGCTTTTTTCATCATTTGCCTGAAAAATGCAAGATTCCTCTATCCAATATTTCTTTCTTGCCAGAAGAAAACCAAAAACAGAATGTATGAGCCATTTGCTGTAAAGATTAGGCATATAGACAAATAATGACCAGAACTCCAGTAAGATCTTTAGCAATAACAAAATATTGGCAGTAGAACAGGTTAAATGGTTACTTAGGTCATGCTGCTTTTAGTTCCTTCGCTCTGGAATAGAAGAAAAGGATACTCTCCAAAACTGGCTACTGCCATTGGGGGGGAAAAAACCAGGAAGTGGAAAGAATTTAGCCAAAGTTTCAAGCCTCATTGACCTTTTAATAGAGTTTGTACTTAAATCTTGCCCACTGCAATCAGTCAGGCATAAAATATTTTCCCATTTTACTGAAGTTTTTTGTCGCATGCAAATATATTTAGTTAACATGTAAGAATTGCAAGAGTGTAAGGAATCCACATGCACAGATTGCAAATAATTATTTTCTTCCTTTTGTGTAATTTGAAGCTGACATGCCATATTACAAAACAAGAAACAAATGTCATGGCTTTTACCCTGCTTAGGTAATTGCATGTGTTTTAAGGATGGTCTTTCGATAGGCAGTTTCAAACTTTCCCCCTCCTTCTTATGGGGGAGGCATTGCAAATACGATTGAAAGCTTGAGGGGCATCCAATTTCTTTGCTTTCATGCTCCACTAGCTCATTCTCTCTTATTGGAAACTCACATTTTAATGGACATTGTTCTGCTCTAAAAGAATTTCAAGAGAGGAAACTGCCTCAGGTCATGTACCTAATATATAAAAGAAAAAAATTGTGTAAACCACTATTTGCTCAGCTGAGACATTTTTTTACTTGCATTCTTGATTTACAAGAGTAACATCTAACAGAGGAAGACCAAAGTGCTGGTTTATTTTTGTATGAGGAAAAAAAAGTGGTTTTACCTGGATAACCTCACTACTTTCAGTACCTGACAGAAAAACAGAACATCTTGGCCCAGGTGGTTGCAACCGATTGCCTTAGTTCAGGAGTGTCAAACTGGCAGCCCACAGGCTGGATGCATCATGCACAGGCCACACCCACCCCAGCTCCACAAAGGCAAAAAAACACCACGATATATCACCTGACCTGATCAAGTTTGACACCCATGCTTTAGTTGCTTTAGACCAGGGTTCCCTAAATTCTTCAGCTCATTGATCCCTTTGTGACATTTCAGATTGTTCATCAACCTCCCATTTATTATAGTTTGTGAAATTAATGTAAATGTTTAAATAAAATTAAATAAACTTTAAATAACAATTTAAGTAAATGCTACAAATAATAAAAGTGACTCTTTGGATAGTCCCATCTACCCTTGGGGGTGGATATTGACTATTTTAGGGAATCCTGCTTTAGACAGATCCTTGACTTCCTTTCCTAAACAGATGAGCCTTGGTAGGAGGCTCAAGTAACCTTTCACTTCAATTGTCTCTGACCCCACAAATACGGTATTTTAAATGAATGGATTTGGATCATGGAAATGTCTCTTTTCTTTTCACTTGTTCCCTTCCCCAGCCCCAAAGTGCAGTTGTATAGAAAATAAAGTTACTTATTGAACAGATTCATGGGATTGGGTTCATTACTATAAGCTAGTCTTCAAAACACATATATGAGATATATTTGATTGATTCTTGGAACTAAAAGCCACAACAAAAAGCTAATGTTTGAAGGATTGTTAGTCCTAGGACAAAATTCTAAAATCACCTTTGAGCACTATGGAATTTTAGACAAACCTTCCACCTATTCCACCCAGCCCATGTGACTCTGGTTATCCAAACATTGCAAGATTAACTTGGGTGCCACCTGTGAGGGACTGATTGTCAATAGCATACCAGAGGATCCTATGAAAATTCTATACATAAATTCAACAAACATTCAAGGGATAGAAGTACTTTTACACCAAGAACTTGATCCTTCCAAGCCATGCCTTAAATTCTTCAAGATACATGTTAATCAACATTTTTGTCTGAAAATCATCTAATGTCTACGTCTAATGTAAGCCCAGATGAGAGTTGATGCCAATCAGAAGAGCTTTTTAAAAAAAAAAACAAAAAACCTTTACATCCTTAAACTGTAAAACAGGAAAAGAGGCATGAATTCTCCAAAGAATTTATATAATTTTGGGTCAGAATAGACTCTAGATAAACTCCATCCTGACTTGTTCACCAACCTGAATGTGATTCAAGGGAATTGGTGTTCTGTTCTTCCTAGGAGGATTCTGTAGCATTTTTTCTTAAAAGAAAATCCATTTCTCCTAAGATGTCTGATTCTTTTATTCATTAACTGAGAATTGTCAGAACATAATCACTGCAATGAAGCATATGCCCTGTTTTTAACTCCACCCTGTCCAGAATTTCGTACGTTCAAGATTACAGAAGCCACCTCTATCATAGCTGGGTGGCGCCTACTCCAAGTCTCTGAAAAGAGTAGAATACTTTCTGTTTGTAGATTAAGGGTGGGAAAGATTGACATTCTTCTTCCAAAGTCCAATTTTGTTCCAAAGCGTCATTCTGAAATCTACTGGACCAGTACTCTTGTTGAAAATTTATTTATTTGTATTCCACATTTTTAATGTTTTTACAACAACAACAACAACTTTATTGATTAGCCCTTGGGCCATATCAAAGTGCAAAGTTCCAGCAACAAACTGTCACCAAAACTTGATAAAAGCAATCCAAAATGGAATTTGATAAAATACAATTTAAAATGGAATTAAAATAAAATACAATTTAAGATGAAATAGTAATAAAATACAAATTTAAGATATAGATAAAATATGATAACATTATATTTTGGAGCCGCCCTTGCAATCTACCCCAATCAGTCCCACATATGCAGATCTTGACCGGATCATTTTGTTTAAATACTGTGCTACGTTAAATGTTATTTTCAAGTTCTGACCGGACATAAGATAAGTTATTTTGATATGGGGTATCCCAATGGGTCATATGGGTATATAAATAAAATTATTATTATTATTATTATTATTATTTGTTTGATATATAGACCAAGATACCTGTCTCTTACCCTCTTATACAGACAAGAGTCAAATAGGATGTGAGCCAGGTCCTCTACCTCTGCCACTCCGCAAATGCAGAGACGCTCATTGTACAGTATAGCATGAAATCTCCCATATCTGACCATTGTATCAAGCTGTTCGAATCTCGCTCTCGTAAATATCTCCCTAAGATGTTTTGGGAGTTGTAACTTCAAATAACTGTCCACTTGAAAAGTACATTTGTATTTACTCAGCCATTTCAAGTTACCCACCTTACTAAGGATAGCTATATCAGTTTGTGCTTCTATATCCTTAATTCTTTGGGCAACTCTTTTTTTAGATTGTTCTCCTGTTATGCAAGAAACAGGAAGGCCACAGCTTCTTACAAAATTTGTTAGTTTGGTGATCCAGGAGATTTGTGATTGTAGTTTTATTTGCTCTAGTAGGCATAATTTGGGGAGTCTATCAGTCTCCATTTCATTAACTTTGCACCAGTAGTTATAAGCTCTAATTTTAGATAATGCCTGAATTGTATGAATTCCCAATTCAGCTCTAACTGCTGCAGCAGATGTTCTTGGATCTACACCCAAAATACATCTCAGGTGCTGGGACTGTGTTTGTTCTAAAACTGTGGTTGAGTAAAGACCCCAAATTTCTGCTCCATACAAGAGCATTGTCGTAACCTTAGCCTTATAAACCTTGAGTAATGGAGCTAGGGACCCTGGGTAACTATGGTTCTTTAGTTTGAGCAATAAATTCAAACGGGCTTTTGCTCTAAATGTACTCCGTTGATGATGGCAGGCCCAAGATCCAGTCTTGGAAAAAGTTACTCCCAAATATACAAAGGTATTAACCTGCTCAATTGGTTCACCATCTAATTGCCACTTATGTCTCTGATGGTTTCTTCCAAACACCATTATTTTCAATTTGGATTTGCTAATGATTAGGGAGTTATCCTGGCAATAAGAGCTGAATCTTCTTAATAGCCTACGTAATCCTACTTGTGAGTATGATAATAAAATCATATCATCAGCATAAAGCAAGCTGTTACAGTAAATATTTAGGATCATCGGCATGTGTACCATGGTATCCTTCATTAACCCTGGCAAGTCATTGATGTATAAATTAAATAATAATGGGGCCAGGATACACCCTTGCCTTATCCCTTTATTTGTGTGAATCCTGTTAGTCAGGGCCCCATTAACCCCATACCACACCCTCAAACAGGTACTTGTGTAAAGGGCTTTAATCAAGGCCAGGAGTCTGGGTTCTATTTTAAGAGATGTCAATTTACTCCATAGTACGTCTCTATTTACCATATCAAATGCTGCTGTAAGGTCTATAAAAGCAGCAAACAGGGGTCTCCTCTTATAGGCATATTTGGCAATTAGATGGTTCAAAACAAAGCAGTTATCAATAGTAGATCTGTTTTGTCTAAAACCTGCTTGTTCTTCTGTGAGGATGTTGTTTTCCTCTACCTAGATTTCAATTCTGTTCAAAAGGTACCTAGCATATTTTTTTGCTACAATGTCAATCAGGCTGATGGGCCTATAGTTACTAGGATCCTTTTTGTTCCCTTTTTTATATATGGGGACAACTATTGCCATCTTCCACCCATCTGGTATATGGCAGGTGTTATTTATGTGTGTAAAAAGACCTGCTAATACAGGGGCCCACCAGTTGGGAAATTTTTTAAATATTTCTGCTGGTAAAAAAGCCTCACCTGGGGCTTTATTGCTCTTTAAGCTTTTAATGATGGACTGTATCTCCTTTTCTGAGACTGGTGGCCAAGGGGGGAGAGTTCTAGGATTTACCAAATCACTGATTAAAAATAATTTCTTTACCGGTTCGGTGGGGGCAAACAAGCACTGATAATAATTCTCCCAGTCCGCAGCAGAGATTGGTATGTCAAATGCAAATCTCCATTCCTTCAGGATACCTGCTACAGAGTGCCAAAATAATACTGAATTATGACTTCTGGCAGCCAACTCAAGTTCTGACCAGATTGAAATGGCAAAACGTTTTTTCTTTAATGTTATAGTTTTTTTATATTCCCTTCTTGTGTGCAGCATCTTAGCTTGTATATGGGCAGTAGGATTCCTCTGGGCAAGCCTCATGGCTGCCTTCAATTTCTTTTTCTGTCGCTGGCAATCAGGATCAAACCAGCGAGGTCTACCCACTTGGACTCTTTTTGTAGTAGGTTTAGCTGTTAGGTGTTTCTTCAGTATGTTACAAAGATTGGAGAATGCATTGAAGGCTGACATCCAATCAGTAGTAGATGACTGTATTGTTCTAGCCCACTTAGTAGCATTCTCTGTTTTAAGGCATTCTAATATTGCCTTAGTATCAACTTTGGCCCAAATTAACCTTTTATTTGGGGTCACCTCTACCTTTTTGGTGAGCCATCTGTCAGCCATGTTATATGGTCTTAAATCTGAGCGGCCTCACAATGTCACACTTACAGGCTGATGGTTGCTATTGTCGCTAAGGTGTACTGTGACCTCTGAGAAGAGGTCAGCCTTATCTCTAGACACACAAAAGAGATCCAGTATAGTACTTGAATTGGCTGAGTGGTATGTATAAGGGTATGTATAATTCTTGTCCTTACCTCCCAAAATTTGGAGATTACTCTTAAAAATTAAGGAGACTAGGAGCAGGCCAGCGGCATTACTTTTACAGTCTCTCGAGAGCCACTGAGGATGGTTATCAAAGAACTCCCCTGGGATTCCCTTCTTCTGGGCAAGCTCATATAGAGAGAGACCCAGTCTAGCGTTCAGATCTCCTAATAATACCACTATGGACTGAGGGTACAGTATAGATATATCTTCTAAGATAACTTCCAAGCCCATCCAATATTCCAAATTATAGTGCTGGGATGTGCTTGGAGGAATGTACAGATTTACCAATATTAACTCAAACTGGTCATATTCAAATTTGACAGCTAGAAAGTATGGATACTTATCTTTGTTATATAATTTCTCTCCCTGCCATTGCAACTCTTGCTTTATAAGAATGCATAGCCCACTAGAGGGTCTCCCTTTGTTCTTTGTTTTTAGGGCTGGGGAGGCCCATCCCTGAAAGCCTGGCAATTGTACTGGTTCATCTACTTCAGTTAGCCAGGTTTCTTGAAAGGCTATTACGTCAAATCTAGCGAGAAAGCTCATTAGTCCACTATCAACCATCCCTTTCCAGCCAGCTATGTTCCAGGTCATCAACTGTATGGGGTTCTCAGAGGCAAGGTGGTCTGACTTAGTTGATTGGCTAGATGGTAGAAATGCCAGATGTCAACTTGACATTGGAGCTGGGTCTAAGCTTCCCATATTTATTTATTTATTTATTTATTTAATTTGTATACCGCCCTTCTCCCTAGGGACTCAGGGCGGTGAACAGGGCAATACATAAAAACTAGATACAAAAATTAAAATTATTAAAACATGATTAAACAATGCCCATAAATTAATACAAATTTAAAATTAAAGTCATTTCCCACCCCGTCCCATCAGGCCAGGCCAGCTTGTTTAAAGAGGTAAGTTTTAAGATCGCGCCGGAAGGAGCGGAGATCGGGCGCCATCCGGAGCTCAACCGGAAGATGGTTCCATAAATCCGGTGCACCCACAGAGAACGCTCTCCCCCTGGGGGCCACCAGTCGGCATTCTTTGACCGGTGGCACCCTGAGGAGGCCCTCTCTGTGGGAGCGTACTGGGCGGAGGGAAGTTGACGCCGGCTGCAGGTGCTCCCCAAGGTATTCTGGACCCATGCCATGAAGGGCTTTGTAGGTCATTACCAACACCTTGAACCTCACCCGGAAGACAACCGGTAACCAATGCAGCTCGCGGAGTAAAGGTGTGACATGGGAGTATCGGGAGACTCCCAGTACAACTCTCGCGGCTGCATTCTGTACCAGTTGGAGCCTCCGAGTGGTCTTCAAGGGTAGCCTCATAACAGTTGTTATGAGGTTCGATATTTCTCCTCATGGGTTGCAGAACTTGTTGTTGCTCCTCTATATCTCGGTTGCCAGTGTGCCTCTGCTCTTGCTCCAAGAATGATTTTTTTTCCAATGGGCAGGTACACTGGCTTAAGTCTATAAATGTACATTTATGTCCATTTTTGGAGGGGCATGGCTGAGGGTTCATCTTGTGGAAAGATGTTGTGGGAACTTCTAAATCAAATGAGGATGTAAGCTGGATTATGTCCTTAGTGTTTGTCAGCTTAGGGGGCACTGTGTGATGAAGCCCTTTGTCTTTCAGTTGTTTCTCAGAGGCTGGGTCAGTCAGTGCAGTTACTCCACTCTCAGCCTGTGTGACAACAACTTTTTTTACTGTTGAGGTAAAGGCAGATTGTTGATTAAATATCTTGTCACAAGGTTGCATGGTTAGTGGAGCCAAATTAAATAGAGGCTTTGCTGTAGATTGAGTTGTTGTCAGTGCCTCTTTTAGGTCATCCAATCTTTGAATGATGTTGACTTGCTCAGGTTCTGGCAATGCACTGAATAGATCAATCAACATTTCCTCTGGCACATCCTCAGCAGTTCCTGCAGCTGTGGGTAACACAGTTCGTATATTGCTTCTTTGCTTTCTCAGGGACAGTTCAGTTGCAGCAGCCTCAGGCTTAGTAGTGTGAGGGCTGTTGCAGCCTAGATTTAAAGCGACAGTTCCCTCTTGGTGACGTTGTTTCAGGAGTGGGCACACTTTTTCTGAACAAAAGACCCTTATTGGAAATATTGAGATGCTCAGAAAGGGTTTCATTCTGAAGAGCATGGAGGGAATTGTGGGCTGCTTGAACGATAGGAGAATTCTCATACATTGTGTTCTTGCTGGCAGCCACTCTGCATGTAGTAGATCTATCAGAGTGAATTCACAGCGGAGCAGCTGGCTCAGGGACAGCCTAATAGCTTCTCTATTGCTCCAACGCCCTCTATTTACTCTCTTGTCATAAATTTGCAAAGTAACCTGGTTAGTTTGCAGACTGTAGTTATATTGGTCATCTCTTAGACCTTTGCCTGATTGAGTGTTTTCTCTGTAGGTGTTCAAATTTTTGGGAGGCAAACAAGATCCTTCTCTACTTTCATTTTCTGAGTTAGCCATCCCATGTCTGGCCATGGTTATCCTCCCAAGTCCTTCTACAGTATTTGGGTGGCTCCTAACAAACTTTGCAAAAGATTCTTTCAGGCAGTCGACCTTATTTATGACAATTGACAAGAGATCATATATTGATTTTACAGTTTGAGCTGTAAGCAAACATTGTCTAGAGAGGAAGTCTGTCACATTTTCCCCCTTCAAATTTGCTACATCTCCCTCCTGTGTAAAAAAGGCTGTTGCTGGATTCCAAGGAGGGGAGCCATTCTCTGAGAGGGAGGAGGACAACTCCACACGCTGTCTGCTCTCCAGTTCGGTTTGTAAGTCCCATTCCAATGAGTCACATAAATTAAATTTATCTGATACGGTGCCTGAGAATGAGTTACTTACTGGAGCAGACTGTCTGTTTGCAATATAATCCTCCATTTTCTGCTGCTTCAAAGGCTTGGATATACTTTCCGCTGCAGAGTGCTGTCTCTTCCTTCTTTTCCCCATTCAGGTTTGTTAAAACAGGTTTTAAAATAAGTTTAAAACTATGGTTTAAAAGGTTAAAATGGGTTAAAAATGGGTTTAAAAGGTTTAAAAGGGGTAGGTTAAAATACAATGTTAAAAGAGGTTAAAAAGTTAAAATAAAAATAAAGTAAAATAAAACTTTTACTTTTGGAGGAGCTCTTTACAGCCTTTGCTGCCTCTCCACCATCTTGGCTCCGCCCCCTTCTAATCATAAAATACTAATCCAATGTTTTTACAAATAATTCAACCCAGTGAACATATCCATAAAACATATCTATACTTTGCTGTCTTTTAACAGTCTATAAATAATGTGCGACTTCAACCTTGATGCTGGTACCAGCAGGATCTCAGCAGGCAAACATGTCTACTCTGAATGCTTCTCTTTCAAATACATAAAAGGTGCAGCCAAGAACTTCCTTATTCCCTTCTATAAAAGAAGAAACTTTTCCCATTAAGAAAGCCAAGTAAAGTGGAGAGGTCCACTATTTGCAAAATCTGAAAAGAGATCTTTTCCCCTTCCTCCTGTTGTTTCTAATCACTGACTTCTCTTCTGGGAATAGCAATAGCAATAATATGTAGACTTCTATACCGCTTTATAGTGCTTTACAGCCCTCTCTAAGTGGTTTACAGAGTCAGCATATTGCCCCCAATAATCTGGGTCCTCATGTCCTCAGAAGGATGGAAGGTTGAATCAACCTTGACCTGGTCAGAACTGAACTGCTGGCAGTAGGCAGAATTGGCTTGCAGTATTGCATTCTAACCACTGTGCCACCACGGAAGCAATAATTATTGTCAACACTGCTCTAACAGATGGGCTGCATCATAAGCCTCATAAATGGTACAAGAACAAGAATAAAGCAGCTGGTATAAGCTGGGTCCACCCATTATATTAAGACACAATTGCTTTATTTGATTTAACATGATAAGTAGCCCTGTTGTTGTGGTGTGCAGAGTCAGGATTTATGGCTTAGTATTATGTATTCAGTCCACTACAATTTCAACCAACAAACCATAATAAAAAAAATGAAAAGAGAGTCAGTTTGGTCTAGTAATTAAGGCTCCAGGCTAGAAACCAGGAGACTGGGAGTTTATCCCATCTTAGCAATGAAAGCTAGCTGGATGACTTTGGGTCAGTCATTCTTTCCCAGCCCCTCCCCCCAACTCACAGGGTTGTTGATATGGAGAAAATAAGAGGAGAAAGGTGTATTGAATATGTTCGCCATTTTAAGTTCTTTGTAAAAAAAATAATAAAGGTGAAATAGTAAAGGTGGAAAGTGGGAATTTCATTCCACTTTTGAACTGTAAAGGAAGGAAAACGCTTCTTCAACTCTCCTAGTTGAGTCACCTCTTCACTTTCTTATATATACAACAACCCTGCTCTGTGGGGCATAAGGAGGCTCTTATATAGAAACCAGATTTGGCCATCAGTGGGATCTGCTCTCCCCCTGTGTTTGTGGGATGCATAGTACCAGAATGACCTAGAAGGGGCTTCCTTATTTTCCCCCAGCAGATGAGAAAGACCCTTGTACATATCTGCAGACATCATAAACTTCCTACAGGAAGTGAAGTAGGCTTCCAGTAATATATTATATTCATTCATTCGTTTGTTCGTTCATCCATCCATCCATCCATCCATCCATCCATCCATTTATCCTTTAGCAGCCAAGGACTGCAAGAGGTGCAGCAATGATCTAATAATTTCACCACAGAAACAGGTAGTAAATTGGGATTGTAAGAGTGGGGTTTTTTTATTGCTTTGCAATTTTTCTGTTAAGTTTTTACTTGCTGTTGTTTGCTCTTTTTATAGTTTAAAAAGCTGGTAAATCATTGCATGGATATTATTTCGCCCTTGCCACCTGTTTTAGTTGTTTGATTTGAGCCACATGCAGCCTAAGGTCTGTGCTCTATAGGAAGAAGGCTTCCTAGAGGATGTGAAATTGGGCAGCCTTTTTCTTGCAGTCCATTGTAAGACTGCCAATTATTTTGGTTCCTTAGGATGGTTTCAGTGGGCTGCAAAGACTGAAGAGTCACCATCCTGCATCAATCCAAACTAGAGCTCATGTTTGGGTTTTTTTCTGTGATGTTCTTTCAGCTCAGGATGACTTGTAATTATCTCATCCCAGGAACTGGAACATGACTCTTCTAGCCACGGGAAGGCAAGTCAAAATGTGACTTTTGGTGTAGAGGTGATAATAACCCTGACTGAACAAAGAGTCATTTTAGGTGTTTCTTGTACCTTGATGAGGCAGCCTAGAGATTTCTGGGCATTTAAGAGAATGGGATCATTCAGAAGTGCTTTATCTTTGTTACAATAGAAAAGCAGTTATCTGGGGAAGTAGCCAGTGAGTGTCAAAACAATTGCAGTACGGCTAGTGTCTTGCTGACAAGGAAGGCTGGTTACACAACTCAGTTCTAAGAAGCATGGCAGAGGTGAGAAATTATCAAGATTCAGCTGGGCCTAGAATTGGTTCAAATGTTGTTCCTGGTATGATTCATATCCTGGTTATCCCAACAGCTATGATTTTTATTACAAGGCTAATTGGCAGACCAAAACAAAAAACAAAAAAAAAAAACAAAAAAGGATGCCCTGCTACGTTTGAAACAGTTCATGGAAGTTCTCCAAGTGGCAGGAGCTTTGCCAGGAAAATAATAAAACATAATGTCCTTGAACAAAATAAATAGATTCTGTATTCCCATTATGTATTACTCTGGCACCATGGAAATTTATTTTAAAAACACTGGAGATGGAAGATAGGAAAAAATAGGAAGATTCATTAGAAGAATGATCAGGAAATAGACTGAACAGGTTACCATTCTTCTCTATATAGAAGTCTGCAATATATGGGCAAGACGCTTTTCAGGCAGACAAATAGATGTTCCTTTGTACAGAAACGCCTTGTTGAACAGTGTTTCCTCTGTTAAATTACTGCCTGTTTTGTGGCTGTAAGGAAGACACCTGTCCTGCTAAGAAACAATAATGTAATTAAATAAAATTTTCAGGCATAAAAAGTATCACATCCGTGATCTGCATTGTATCTGCACAAGCTTGAAATCCAGCCCATTCCATTCTTTAACAAGCCTATAAAAATGTTATCTATAAAGAATGATAAGCACTTAACTCTTTCACAGCAGCGTGGGATATGAGAGAAAAGACTGTAGATTCTGGATTCATTCCTTACATCTGCTTGCAGACCAAGGAAAGTCCAACAGCTTTGAAAATCATCACTTGAAATGCTACTGTGTGGGAAATTCCATATCCAGGCTGTAAATATCTGGATGTCACCCTAGATTACAGCAAAGAACTTGAGGGTGGTTGTTGTTGTTTTGCTGTCATCTAATGTTTTGTTGTTTTGCTGTCATCTAATGGTCATTCAGTCTTTTGAGGCTCAGATATGGTATGCCTAAGTGTGCCTTCTTTTTATGATTCTGCTGTTAACTCAGCATGAAAAACAACATTCTTCCAGTAAATGACTCCACCTGGTATATTATCAGATCATATTTCACAATCACAAGATAATTCAGTATTGATTTCAACGATTGACCATTAAATAGCTGGAATTAAAAAAAAAGTCAAACATTGCAGAACTGCAAATGATGTAGTTTTATGCTAAACGTAAGAGTGTTGCAAGTTGGCCCAGTAATAAATGAATGAGAGAGATATCAGGATAGCCTAGATTTTAGTTGAGAAAAATAGAAAAGAAACACTCCAAAAGAAAAGGAAAATGGAAACCATTTCTGTGTTGCTGTCAAGAAAATGACATGGATTATGAAGTGTCCATAAATTCACCAGAAGCCAAGGGTGACTCTCAGCAGATTTTAAAGTTTCTTTGCCCTTTGGCTAGGGAGTATGCACAAGGCTTTATAAACTAGAGCTGTAGAATCTACAGTCTTGCACAGATATGTCTGAACTAAGCTTCCCAGGAGATCCCAATGCAGATTACCGATCTTTATACACTTGCTGATACAACAATATAAAATGTATCCAATTCCCAATAGGAATATAAAACATCCACTTTAAACAGAACTAACAAATATACGCCACAAACGCCACACGTGACTTAGGTAAGGCTGTACCAAATTTGAGTACCTAAATGAAAACAAAACAAAGCTGAATCAAACCAAATAGCTCTGGTTCTAATGGGAAGTCCTGTCAGCAAATATGTGTCAACTTCAGCCTGATGACAGAACAGGAAGGAGTTAAAAGCCTTGCCTGGCAAATCTGCCTATTATTCTGGGAGGTGCGTTAGGACAGGTATATTTCCTTCTGGCCTTAAGGCAGCTTGGATATATTTGATAAGTGGTGTGGAAGATGCAAGCAGTGCTCTGGATTTCTCTTGCCTGAGGCTATGCTTACCATGACCCTCTCTCTCCGCAGGACTCGATGCTTTCTGATATTCCTTGCAGCTGTCCTGTGTGATGTGGCTGGACTGGTCCTCCTCGTCCTTGGGGTCTGTCGCTTTCTGAGCTCCTGGGATTTCTTTGTCTATACTGGAGCTCTGCTCTTGGCTTTCAGCCTGTTATTCTGGATTTTTGGTTATACATTCAACATTGAGGTCCCTTTCAGGGAACTAGGGATTCGATCCGTTGATAACTAAAGGATTATGCAGAAGCAAACATCTCCATCCAGCTAGAAAACAGCTTCAGTTGCCTTGATGAGCCAACTGGAAGTTTTTTCTGGATGGCAGAAGAGAACTTTGCCCCTGTGACATCTCCCCACCCCAAGGTGCATACCAACCCTAAGGGTTTAACTAAGAAACTCATCAGCATCTAGCAAGATTTCTGCCCTGAATACAGCCTGTTGAACTGAAGGACTGAGACCATCTTGTACTGCATAAAAATGTTCCTCCGCTGGGAGCATGGCTGAGTTCACACATCACACCAAGCCAACAATATGGTATGTTTTCATTCTGGGTTAAAACACTGTATGAATCCAATAGATTTGTATTTGTAAACAAATCTATTAATCATGTGCTCTCCAGTGTTTTAATTTTTTGCATCAGCTCCCTTCATGGTATCCAGTATCTGCATTTAGGTTTTCAAATGCTGGCTTAATACTCAGATCGTTTGTGTATATAGTTGCTTGTTACAGCGCAGACCTGAATTGGGAGACAGATGCAGAATAGTAGAACTAGAGACAGAGTCCAAGATAGATTTTCCAGACTTTAATTTGATATGGAATAGAGAAAAAACAACAATACAGATGGAGATATAGGCATATATTATCCAGTCTTCGGTTTGATATGTCTGCCAGATATACTGTATTTTCTAAAGCCTCCATGCTGTCTTAAAGAAAAGGACAAAAAAGAAATATTTCTTGTGATAGATCTGCAATCTCCAATTCAGCAGCTTAATAGAAGCTTAATAACATCCTCTGAGTTTTTGAGTTGAACTAACTTTAAAGCTTATTTGATTCATGAAATAACTCTCCAAGCTTCCATGGGACATGCAGCCTTATTTGTGACAGTTGTGCCTTTTGTTAAGATTTTCATACTAGCAATATTAATGTGATTAAAAATATTTTTTTTATTTTAATTCCATTTATATCCCGCCCTTCTCCGAAGACTCAGGGTGGCTTACAAGCTTATATAATATATATATATAATATATGCCTGGATAACATAGTTAAACTTCATAAAAAAGGGTAAGTTATAGTATCTATTTTTTGCTATACAAATGAACCTCTTGTGCAAAAGAAGCTGTCAATTAAATACATAGTAGTAATAGAAACTGGAAGATTTCTCTCCAGAAAACAAGCAACTTGATATACTATTGATATATAAGCAACTAGAAGCATCCTATTATGTCATGCCACTAGCCCAACCGCCTGAAGCTAATGGGAATTTAAGTCTAAAACTTCATGAAGATATCAAGTTATCAAGATATCAAATTTTGGATGTGAAGAAAATCCTTATATCTATTACTAAGACCATTGGAAATAATGGGGAAACCTGGTGTATGGTTTAGAGGTTAATCTCAATTCTAAGACATAGTCATATCTTAATAACTGTTTCTGAATTATCTTTTATGGTTGCCCCTACATTACAGTAAGTTAATTATAAGTGACTACAAACTGAAGGATAATAGTCAGATTTATTTTCTCACCTGAGTTGTATGTCAGATAGACAAACCAAAGCTGGTACTGGACTCTTAATCATCATCATTAGTCAGTCTTCTAAGTGCCTACTCCTGTGTAAACTAGATTATTTTGTTCAGGAAATGCAATTTCAACAAATAGGTTTATACTTCAAGTTAGCCAGCAGGACCCACAGCTAATAAATTCTCTATCTTGTTTGAACTAAAGGTCAGTCAACCTCTCCACTATTGTGCAATTAATAATGAATGATAGCCATCAAAATATTAACATTTGAAATGACTGACTTGCTGAGATATTTTTAGGACAATTCGTTTAAAGACCATTGTATTGTTTTCATGAACCTGAAGCTACAATTTTATGCACCCTCAACTGTGATAAACCCTACAGTGTAGAGGGGCTCAGCTCAGTGCCTATTGGATTACCTACAATGGGACTTGAATGAGGGGAGAACAACACTTCTGACCCTGGTAGATCTCACAGTGACCTTTGACACCACCAATTATGGTGTCTTTCTGGGTTGCCTGTGTGGTTTAGTGATCAAATGAGCTGTTCCAGTCAAGTGATGGCAGGACAAGAGTAATTGAGATTTTGGCTGCTTCAATACAGAGGTACCCCAAGACTCAACTTCCTCCCACATCTTGTTTAATGTATGGGAAAAGTCATTTATCAGCATAGTCTATCAATAGGCTGATAACAACCAATTGTAATCTTTACCCTAGGCTGTCAGTCTCTCTGGAAATAGTGTGGAACTTGATGATTTGAAACAGATCAAGCTGAATCCCTGAAAGAAGTACCATATTTTCTGGCATATAAGATGACTGGGCGTATAAGACGACCCACGACTTTTGAGAAGATTTTCATGGGTTAAAAATCGTCTTATACGCCGGAAACCCTATACCATTTCAGATAAATGACTGTCCAGTCTCATTCACCACTTCTGGAGGCAGGTTGTTCCACTGGTTAATTGTCCTCACTGTCAGGAAGTTTCTCCTTAGTTCCAGGTTGCTTCTCTCTTTGGTTAGTTTCCATCCATTGCTTCTTGTCCAGCCTTGTGGTGCTTTGGAGAATAGCTTGACTCTCTCTTCTTTGGGGCAGCACCTGAGATATTGGAACACGGCTATGTGGACTTCAACTTCCAGAATTCCTGGCTGGCTCAGGAATTCTGGGAGTTGAAGTCCACGATCCATAAAAGAACCAAGGTTGCCTACCCCTTGACTAGACATACCCAATTCCAGCAACTGTTCTTTGTATGTTTTATCCTCCAGCTAAATCCGGCTGCAACACAAGCCCGATTCAGCCCCGTCTGATGCAAAAGGTGCAAAGCCGCCCTTTTGAAGCCCAAAGGGGCTTTTCCTTCCACCTGTTCTGAACCAGCCAACTACCGGCCTTGTAATAAGGCAAACCCCTGTTCAAGCAGTAGAGACTGGAGAGCGTCTGAGGCTGCAAAGCGTCTGCCAAGTTTAATTCACAAGCAAAACAACAGAACAAGAAACACAGGAACTTGAATCCTCAAGCGGAAGGGTTGCTTTCAGCAACCAGCCCTTCCCCAAACACTCCTTTTATTTAGAGTTCAGGGCGTGGCCTCCCTCTGCCTCCTCCCGAGGAGACCCGCAGCCTTTTTCTGCTTAGTCCTGCTCGACTGCCTCCTGCGTCAGGCGTCCTTGAACAGGGCCAGCTGTGGGTCATCATCCTCCGCACTATCGGGCTCACGCAGCTGAGAAGAGGGCCCCGGCTGGGAGCTCTGCCAAGCCTCCAAGCCATCATCAGCCGGTTCATCTCCCTCCTCCCCCTCATCTGAGTCATCCGATACATCAGAGCCGGCTGCCGGACCCACAGGCTGGCCCTGAGTCACAACACTATCCCGCACCGCAGGGCCCTTCCCCCGGGGCTGCCGATCCGGATGCGGTCGGGATGGGAATTGTTCGTGAAACGCAGTCACCAACGCAGGGGCATGAACGGCGGTCGCGTCTTCCCATGTGAAGTCCTCCGGCCCGTACCCTTTCCACTCGATCAGGTACTGGAAGCGACCTTTCAGCCAGCGGGAGTCCCTGATGCTGGCGACCTCGTACTCGGGGGTGCTGCCTCCATCACGAGGTCCTGATGGGGGAGGTTCCGCTTGGCGAAGTGGACAAGCCGGTTGTTCGGGGACCAACAAGGACCGATGGAAGACGGGATGCACGCGCAGGGAACGTGGCAGAGTTAAACGATAGGCGACCGGATTGATGACGGCCTCGACTGGGAACGGTCCAAGGTAACGGTGGTCCAGCTTCCTCGCCGGCCGAGTGGATGGTAGGTTCCTGGTGGACAGCCAGACCCGATCCCCCACCGATAGTGGAGGCGTATCCCTTCTCGACCGATCGGCGAACCTCTTGTAGTCGGCCTTGGCCTTCTCCAGCTGCCGTCGCACCAACCGATGGATCGCCTGTAACTCCGCCATGAATTCGTTCGCTGCCGGCTCCGGTGAGTCCACGGGAGAAAGGGGGAAAAACCGGGGGTGATAACCCACGTTGGCCAAGAACGGTGTCATCTGCGTGGAGGTCTGCTGCGAGTTGTTAAAGGCAAACTCGGCTATGGCCAAATAGTCCACCCAATTGTCCTGCTGCAGGTTAACGTAGCAGCGCAGATACTGCTCTAAGATGCCGATGACCTTCTCGGTACCCCCGTCGGTCTGAGGATGATGCGCGGACGAGAGGCAAACCTTAATGTCCAATGCCCGCATCAACTCCTGCCAGAAGCGGGCTGTAAACTGGGCCCCCCTATCGGAGACGACTCTATCGGGAAGGCCGTGCAGCCGGAACACCTGTTGGATGAACATGCGACTAGTGGCGTGAGCTGACGGTAAGCCGCGACAGGGGATGAAGTGCGCCATCTTGGTCAACATGTCCACCACCACAAACACTGTCGTGAAGCCGGAGGATGGGGGTAGATCCGTCAGAAAGTCCATGGACACAGCCCCCCAGGGTCTCTTGGGTGTTGGCAAAGGCTGCAGTAAACCAGGCGGGGCCCCTGTCGCTGACTTGGCCTGCCTGCATGGGATGCAGGAGGTGACATAAGACTGGACATCGTGTCGGACTCGGGGCCACCAGAAGGTACGGGAAACCAGGTTCAGAGTCTTGAACAGGCCAAAATGCCCCGCAGCCGGGTTATCATGACACTGGCTGAGGACGAGTCCCCTGAGTGGCCCTCCTGGAACATAGAGCCGGTCACGATAATACAGGAGTCCATCCGTGACCGACCAAGGCGAATCTGGCCCCACCTCTTCCTTCCGCTGAGCCACCCACGCCTCCTGCTGCTGCGCCTCCCGGATCCGAGCCCGTATATCCACCGGCTCCCGCACCGCAGCAAAAGACTCGACGGGGATCACTGTCCTGGGCGGAAGCTTGTCTTCCACTCGGGTGTACTCGGGCTTCCTGGACAGAGCATCCGCTCTCTGGTTGTGCCCGCTTGGTATGTACCGCACCCGGAAGTCAAACCTCGCAAAGAAGAGGGACCACCGGATCTGGCGTTGGTTCAAATTCCGAGCGGTCTGCAGGCTTTCCAGATTCTTGTGGTCCGTCCGGACCTCGATTTGATGCCACGCCCCCTCCAGATGATGCCTCCAAGCCTCGAACGCCGCCTTGATGGCCAGCAGCTCCTTCTCCCAGATGGTATAGTTGCGCTCCGAGGGATTCAATTTCCGAGAGTGATACGCGCAAGGGAAAAGGGTACCGTTGGGCATCGCTGCCTGGAGTAACACGGCCCCAATGGCAATGTCGGAGGCGTCCGCCTCCACGACAAACGGCCGTTGCGAGTCAGGATGCTTCAAGATGGGCTCCTTCATGAAGGCGTCCTTCAAAGCTTGGAACGCCTGTTGTTCGGGGGCGTTCCACTGGAACCGAGTCTTCTTCTGCAGGAGCCGGGTGAGGGGGGCTGTCAAGGCAGCAAAGCCAGGGATGAATGTTCGATAGTAGTTGGCAAATCCAAGAAGTCGCTGAACATCCTTCACGCGACGCGGGGGTTGCCAACTCTGCAACGAATCAACTTTACTCGGTTCCATGGCGATGCCCTCAGGAGAAATGCGGTGACCCAGGAAATCGATGGTCACCTGGTAGAACTGGCACTTCTCCAACTTGGCAAACAGCCGATGTTTCCGGAGGCGCTGCAGGACCTGACGGAGATGCTGATGATGCGCTTTCATGCGACGGGGAGTAAATCAGGATGTCGTCCAGGTAAATCATGACAAACTGGTCCAACAGATCTCGAAAGATGTCGTTCATAAAATGCTGAAACACAGCGGGGGCGTTGGTCAGGCCAAACGGCATCACCGTGTACTCGAAATGTCCATAGCGAGTACCAAACGCCGTCTTCCACTCATCACCCGGCCGAACCCTGACGAGGTTGTAAGCTCCACGCAGGTTCCAGTTTCGTGAAGATCTTAGCCTCCCGGAGTCGGTCCAAGAGCTCGGGGATGAGGGGCAGCGGGTAGCGGTTACGCACCGTGATGGCGTTGAGTTTCCGGTAGTCACAGCAAAGCCGTAACTCGCCCGACTTCTTTTTGACGAAGAGCACGGGTGCAGACACTGGCGAGGACGAGGGCCGGATGAAACCACGAGCCAAATTCTTTGTCAGGAAGTCCCGCAATGCAGCCAACTCGGGCTCCGACATGGAGTACAAACGCCCCACTGGGAGAGGCGCATCAGGGACTAGATCAATGGAACAGTCATAGGGCCTGTGCGGGGGTAATTGGTCCGCCTCTGTCTCGCTGAACACATCAGCAAAGTCGGACAGTTCGGGAGGCAAGGAAACCCCTGAGGAACCCTCCACCTGGCCGGCACAGATATGGCGGGTGTGGTCCACGCACTGCAAACTTGGGAAGGTGACCAAGTTCTGAGACCAATAAATCTGTGGATCATGCGCCCGGAGCCACGCCAGTCCCAAGACCACGGGGAAGTGCAGATCCGAAGTGATGTAGAACTGGATGGCCTCCACATGGGAACTGATGGCCATACACACTGGTTGCGTGGCGGCCGTAATAGGCCCGGACAGGAGCACTCGACCATCAATAGTCTCCACTAGCATGGGCGGATCCACCGGACACTGGGGAACAGCCCATTTGGCCACGAAGGCCGAGTCCATAAAGTTAGTGGTAGCCCCAGAGTCAATTAAGGCATGGACCGGAATCCCCTCTGGCTTGCCAGGAAAGATCAGACGTGCCTCCAAAATCAAATGCCGTGGAGGTTCACAGGCACCGTCGGAATGGCGTCGCTCGGCGTGGTCGTGGTGGGTCGCCCGATCTATCACACCGTCTAGATCGGGCTCGGGCCGTTTCCCGACAGCAAAGCAGGGGACTTTCTCGGGGCCGGCTTGGTCACTGATGCCCGCTGACGCTTCTTTGGGCAAGAAGCAGCCAAATGTCCAGGGTCCCCACAGTAAAAACACAACCCCCCCGATCGTCGTCTGTCCATTTCCGTCACCGATAGACGGGACCTGGCGGCACCCAGCTCCATTGGCTCCTCCCTCTGGACTGGGGGCACACGCTCAACAGGAGCGGCAGGGGTCTGTGGGGTGGCACGGCGACTCTTTCGCTGCTGCAGCCGGGCATCGATCCGCAGACAAAGATGGATCAGCCCATTCAGGTCTGAGGGAATGTCCACGCGGGCCAGCTCATCCAACATCTCCTCTGACAAGCCATCCTGGAAGGCATCCACGAGCGCAGCCTCATTCCAGGCGGAATCCTGGCTAAGCAGCCGGAAATCGCTGATATAGGCCTGTAGGGGGCGCTGACCCTGCCTCAAAGCTTTCAGGCGTCGGGTGGCAGTCTGCGCCTTAATCGGGTCCTCGTACATGAGGCGCATATGGTCACAAAACCCCCCAAAGTTATCCAACAAAGGGCTAGGCTGTGCCAGCAGAGGCGTGCCCCAACGAGCTGCATCCCCCGACAGAAGGCTCAACACGAATCCCACCTTATCCCGGTCAGTGGGGAAATCAGCTGCTCTCATGCTGATAAAAAGCTGGCATTGTCCCAGGAAGGCAGGAAACAGTTCTGGATTGCCAGCAAATTTATCCGGCATAGCTATCTGACATTTCCTCCTGGGTGGGGGTGCAGCATGTACCTGAGCTTGCAGTTGAGCCACCTGAGCTGCCAGCAAAGTGAGTTGCTGGGTGAGCTGAGCATTCTCGGCAAGAAGCTGCTCCATCGTAGTAGTAAGGGGTGGGAGGCTGAAAGCAAACTGTTCTGAACCAGCCAACTACCGGCCTTGTAATAAGGCAAACCCCTGTTCAAGCAGTAGAGACTGGAGAGCGTCTGAGGCTGCAAAGCATCTGCCAAGTTTAATTCACAAGCAAAACAACAGAACAAGAAACACAGGAACTTGAATCCTCAAGCGGAAGGGTTGCTTTCAGCAACCAGCCCTTCCCCAAACACTCCTTTTATTTAGAGTTCAGGGCGTGGCCTCCCTCTGCCTCCTCCCGAGGAGACCCGCAGCCTTTTTCTGCTTAGTCCTGCTCGACTGCCTCCTGCGTCGGGCGTCCTTGAACAGGGCCAGCTGTGGGTCATCATCCTCCGCACTATCGGGCTCACGCAGCTGAGAAGAGGGCCCCGGCTGGGAGCTCTGCCAAGCCTCCAAGCCATCATCAGCCGGTTCGTCTCCCTCCTCCCCCTCATCTGAGTCATCCGATACATCAGAGCCGGCTGCCGGACCCACAGGCTGGCCCTGAGTCACAACACCACCCACCCTTTGGAATACACGCAAGAGCTGCGTTCACATGACACGCTCTTCCAGGCCAGACTCTGCAAATGGCATGCCAGAAGCCGCAACCACCGCGGGAACTCCGAGTCCCTGCCTTTCGGCAGCCTGCACGGCTGAGCGCAATCCGGCTTTGAGAGTGCATTTGCAGACGGAGCAGCTGCTGTGTCTGGAGCCAAGCCCCGCCCGGGACGCAGTCGGCCAGGCAGGCCCGGAAGACGCACTGGAGAGCCGGGCTTGGGGCGGCCATGCCGAGGCTGGCTGGCGAGGGCTGCTGTGTGGTCTGAGGGCGAGAGGGGCGCCAGGCCACCAAGTACCGCTGTCCGGGCTGCCGGGGGAGATAGTGGGTAGCAGGGCATGCTCTGCTTATGCTCAGATGCCGCTTGGGCAAGGGGGAGGAGCTTCCTGCCACTCCCAGGGTCTGACATTTGCAAGGGGGAGGGGAAGGGGCTTAGAGGCTCTTGGGGGTGGGAAGGGAGGCTCACGTTGGAGGGGGGACTGGACTAAAGAGGCTTGAAGTTGCTTTGCAAGAACGAGGGTGCTCGATTGATTTATGTACCCGTATTTTCCGGCGTATAAGACGACTGGGCGTATAAGACGACCCCCGACTTTTGAAAAGATTTTCATGGGTTAAAAAGTCGTCTTATATGCCGGAAAATATGGTAGAGATTTGTTCAGAAAACACTTAGCTCCGCAAAAGTTCCATCTTTGGCTTTAAATGGGATTTTTGTATTCCTCCAGAGAACATTTTCCTAGCTTTGGCTGGTACGTCAGACGTGACTTTTCCTGAAGGTATATCTTTGACTGCAGTCACTCATGCTCTCATTCTCTCGTGTTTGGAGAATTGCAGTCTACTGTACTTGGAGCTGCTTCTAAAGATTATTCAAATACTGTAAAAGGTACACATCGTAGTTGCCTAGATGCTGACAAACAAAAGCCTATTCAGCAGAATAGCAGTTCTCCTTTGATCACTGTCCTGCTAACTTATATGTTTCTGAATACAATTGTAAGGGTTGGTTTTACCCAGGGCTTTTTTTCTCATAGAATGCTCAGAACGGAGTTCCGGCACCTTTTCTGGATGGAACCTTGTAGGGTAGGCAAGGCAGGTTGTATGACATGTGTGAGTTCCGGCACCTTTTTCTTTTACAAAAAAAGCACTGGCTTTACCTATAAAGTATTTCATGCATTGGTCCTGGCTACCTTTGGGATTATGTGCTCCAGGAAGAATCTGCCCATCCTACATGCTAAGTTGTGAAGGTTTTCGCATGGCTCTGCCTCCATAAAGATAAAGAGGTGGGAACCAGGAAAATTACCTCCTTTGGTAATGGTGGTTGCCCTATATCTGTAGAGCAGCTTGCCCACAAGGTTGGGTGTCCGTCCCCTTGTTAACATTCAAAAGGGAAGTGAAAACAATCTCCTTTCCTCAGGCTTTCAGAGCTTGATTTATTGCGGATATTGTTGATGTGCATTAGCAGCTGGATTTATCTATTTTTACCCTTTTCATAATTTTAAGGTTTTATTATTGTTTTAAATTTTTAAACAGGATTGTAAAAGAAAAAAAAATATTATTATTGTTTTAAGCTTGTAAGCCATCCAGAAAGTTTAAATGGAGTACCTGATTGACATGTAAGTCAATCAGTCTGCATCTCTGGGATTTTGACAATTGGCACAGAAGCTACACAGGCCACTTTAGATAATATTTGTTGACTCCTATGACATTTATTTCTTAGCAGAAAAATACAAAATGAGTCTGCATATCATAATTATGGATGACTGGATTGTCCTTCATTTTATTGACACTTCTTTGGATGTCTCCTAATATCAATGTAATAATTTGATGCCAAAGATGTTTCCTGCTTATTTTGTCTTCCTGATGGTGTTCACATCTTCAGGGGTCTCCGTGAAGATTTTCCCAAGTCATTGATACACTCCAGTTTATTGACTTATGGTGATCCACATACTGACCTAATTTCTGCCAATAAAGATGCATAGATCACTTGTGTCTAGATGCAACAGAAGGCCCTGTGGTGCATTAACAGCCAATCTTAAGAATGTTTATTCAGTACATCTTATTTGCAAGTAAGTATAGCTACTTTATGGGACGCGGTGGCTCAGTGGGTTAGGACGCTGAGCTTGTCGATCAGATGGTCGGCAGTTTGGCGGGTTGAATCCTGAGTGCCGCGTAACAGAGTGAGCGCCTGTTACTCATCCCAGCTTCTGCCAACCTAGCAGTTCGAAAGCACATAAAAATGCAAGTAGAAAGATAGGGACCACTACGGTGGGAAGGTAACAGCGTTCCATGCGCCTTTGGTGTCTAGTCATGCTGGCCACATGACCACGGAGACATCCTCGGACAAGCGCTGGCTCTTTGGCTTTGAAACGGAGATGAGCACCGGCCCCTAGAGTTGGAAATGACTAGCACGCCTGTGCGTGGGAACCTTTACTTTTACCTTTGTAGCTACTTTAAGAGCAAACTAATATATTGATCATCATGCTGCTAGACATTGTTTTTGCTATAACAGATATAACATGCTAGATCTGGATTATTTTTCTAAAATTACTCCACGTCAATTCATCTCAGTCTTATTTTTAAAGTCTCCTGTTCCTATAATTCCTAGCCTTTCTTTTCTTGTACTATGTTCTTTCACAATAAGAAGATAGATATCTATAAGGGAAGCCCTCATTGCCTCTATATTAATCCAGTCATTTGTCTAACATCGTTACTTGGCAAAGAACAAATGGGTATAGCTCCCTTTGTAGTACAGCTAATTATAAAATGCTAGGAGTTCAGTCTGGCACTGTGGCATACTGGTTAATCATTTATCATGAGCTGTAGTTTATAGGTTTCTTGACTACCATAAGCTTCTTCCTTGTAGCACCTGCCAGATCTATGCCTTATTTTTGAATGGCAGGTTTAAAAGCAATGCTGTAGCCCTAGCAGTCTACACAAAGGTATCCTTAGGTGTAGATAATGTTTTCATACACAGCCTAGCCACACTTTTTTCATCTTTCCAAAGATACAGGACTTCCAGGAATGAATAACAATCTGAAATGGAGATTTCATGCAGCCAGAATACTTCTAAGCCTATACTAGCTGAGAGTTGATTTCACGTTTGCTTATTATAGTGAAACATTTCAAGCTGCTATAGAATATATAATTAAATTTAGTATTTGATAATATAGTAATTTGGGACAGTGTGAGGTTTTAAAACTTCATTCAATTCATCTAGGCATACCCACAAGTTTCCACAACATTAAAATTTAGAGAGTAAATCCACAAACAATCTTGTATAGACTTAATCATAGATAAAGTCTGATTTAGTCCTGTGAGGCTTATCCTAAGAAAAGTGGTATAGCCTACAGCTTCTTTTCTGCATGTCAGATCATAATATGTGTAATATATATGTATTATTGGAACATCTCTTACATTACTCTCCTACTAATCTGAATTTAGGGTTTCTCTTTCAAGGGGCACCATAGTGCCTTTCAGATGTAGATCAGAATTCTTGTAAGTCTTGCATCAATTAGCAAATTTATATCAATTTTCCCCACCAATCAAGTATCATTACATAGGCTTATCATAAAGAAAAAGTGCTGCTTTTACTAAGCATTTGAATTTTTGCTTTCTAGATATGAATACCTAGGCCAATAAGAATTGTGAGGATTATACTCCAATATAGCTGAAAAATATCAGATTATATAAGGCAGGTCTTTAATATTTAAAAGATATAATGCAAATTCATATAATACTTCCAAACAATGAATATATCAATCAAACATACCTTAAGATAGATTTCTGTATCGATTTAATATCTAATATATAAGGCAGGGCTATTACTACATACTGGATTTATTGAATATACAGTACAACCTCTATTCCCGCCAAAACCTCGCTAGCAAAAACTATAGCACTTATATAAATTAAACTATGAACTATGGTGCTGGAGAAGACTCCTGCGAGTCCCTTGGACTGCAAGGCGATCAAACCGGTCAGTCCTAGAGGAGATCAACCCTGACTGCTCTTTAGAAGGCCAGATCCTGAAGCTAAAACTCAAATACTTTGGCCACCTAATGAGAAGGAAGGACTCACTGGAGAAGAGCCTAATGCTGGGAAAGATTGAGGGCAATAGAAGAAGGGGACGATAGAGAATGAGGTGGCTGGATGGAGTCACTGAAGCAGTAGGTGTGAGCTTAAATGGACTCCAGAAGATGGTAGAGGACAGGAAGGCCTGGAGGAACATTGTCCATAGGGTTACGATGAGTCGGACACTACTTCACAGCTAACAACAACAACAAAATTAAACTATGAGCAAATGTGTTCTTTAACAGGAAACATTTATATTTACTGGAAGTATATACCTAGACATATGTATACTCCATACAGTAATAACACAATGCTATTATTTATTGATGTGCATCTTTGCTCCTGAACTAAGCAAGGATGAACCAGGAATAACTTGGAGATTTCCTGGGAAACGGACCCTTCTGCTCAGCAGTGGACCAAAAGCATCATCATGTCTTTAGGGTACTTTGTCCTCGGTGCAGAAATGAAGAAGCCACACAAAAGAATGGAGAAAAGGTTAAACAGATAGTATGGCTGCAGCTGTCTATTTGTGTATAGCATTTACAGCTTCCCGCCGAAAGAAAACAGATGATTTTATTCAGAAAGCTTTTTTTCCAAAAAAATTGCATATTATTATAATGCAAACATAAAATTCAAACAATAATTTGGCATGGCAGTCTTCACCACCTCACTATAGTTCCCTCCCTTTCTGGGCTGTCCTGAGTTTTTGGGTGGAAGCAGTGAATAGACAACTGCAGGAGAGCTATGTATATGCAAAAAGTAGAAAGGGCCGGTACTCGGGTGACTTCTTTGCTGAACTGACAAGGCAAAATTCAGCTTCTAGAACACTATGTGGGATGCTAGGACACTGGATGGACCTTGATAGCCTAGAATAATCAACAGTACTTAATAATTGGTCTTGAACTCTAGACATTCTTATACACTCAATATCTTTGGATTCTCTGATAAAAGATACCAATGTTTCTAATATCAAATTAAATATGAGGAAATAAGGGCCCACCTTCATAAAGTCCATATGACACCTTGATGGGTAAGAAAATATTTCCAACAGTGATAATCCCAGCTGAAGTTTAGACAGCATACAGTATTTTAATCCAGTGAATAAAAAAATGCAGATTATTTAGCCAAAGCGTACTTCCAAACTTTGATTATTTCTGCATGCAAGGAGAACACTGCTGCTAATTTCAGATTTTCTGAAAGTATATTCAATATATCAATTAATAATCTGGGATTATCCAAGACTTCTTACTCATTTTTAAAACTACATTGTAAACACCGAAAAGTAATACTGCCTGTAGTCTGTATAAAAAGGTTGGTGTCCACATTTTAGCACTGGGGTTTAACCTTCCTTCCACCCATTTTTTTTCTCCAAACAGCAGAGCAAAGTAGTTTTGATTAAGAATGGCTGCCTCAAATTTAGCCAATGATTGTCTCTGACTGAGGAAACCCAGGTCTTCTCAGTCCTAGTCCAGCACCATCACTGTTAATTACTTTTGAGCTAGGATTACTTTTTCCTGTTTTCTTCCTGCCTTTCAGATATTCAGAAGAGAGTCAAACACACAGGATACTGCAGCAACATGACCATGTTGGTTGACTGCTTGTTCAACCTGTCCCACAGCATTCTCTGTCCCATGATCTGCTTGGCCATCATAACTGGTGACAGCAGGTTTCAAAACAGAACTATTATAAAATCCTGTGTGATATCTCTGGATGGTCATTTGGCACAGAGACTTTCTCAAGTGCTAAAACCCAAAGCCCTGCCTGTACTGTGTCACTGGGATGAAGGGGAAGAGAAAAAGAATGGATTGATATTTTTTAATTGAACAGGGAAAGGATTATGTATTCTGAAAATAGTGAAACATAAACTTGTTGCATCTGGTGGAAGTTGTGAGTAATACAATTGCTTTAGTTAGAAAGCCATTAGAAAAACTCAAAAGATTTATAGTACAGCAATGACGTTCCAAAGAGGAGATTTGGTTGAAGGTATTCATCAGATATGGCAAGCTCCATTTTATAGGCCATATGTGGTTATATTGGAAAGATTCATTTTGGTCAGCCCTGGTTATCTGTAGGCTCAGTTCAATTTTCTACAATGCTCTAGAACAGGGGTCCCCAATCCCTGGTCTGTGGACCAGTCAGGCCACAGCATGCCAGCAACTGGGCCGCACAAACAAGGGAAGCCCCATCCGTGGGATGCAGGCAGCATACAAAACCACGCCCCCTCCAGTCCGTGGAAAAACCTCTCTCCACAGAACTGATCCCTGGTGTCATGGTTCCGACTAGTGAAACACTTCAATGAACTTTCAGGCACTGGATGTTTTTGCTTTGACACCTGGTGCCTAAAAGATTGGGGACCTCTGCTCTAGGTAAAGGTAAAGGTTCCCCCACACATGCGTGCTAGTCGTTTCCGACTCTAGGGGCCGGTGCTCATCTCCATTTCAAAGCCGAAGAGCCAGCGCTTATCTGAGGATGTCTCTGTGGTCATGTAGCCGGCATGACTAGATGCCAAAGGTGCATGAAACGTTGTTACCTTCCCACCGTAGTGGTCCCTATTTTTCTACTTGCATTTTTTACGTGCTTTCGAACTGCTAGGTTGGCAGAAGCTGGGACGAGTAACAGGCGCTCACTCTGTTACGCAGCACTCGGGATTTGACCCGCCAAACTGCCGATCATCTGATCGACAAGCTCAGCACCCTAACCCACTGAGCCACCATGTCCCTACCTCTGCTGTAGAGGAGCTTTAAATCCAAGAATCAAAAGAAGAGACCAGAACCATTTGTTGATGCTCTGAGACTCTGGAGATACTGTACATGTTACAGTATTGGATGAAGTTATGATATGTCTAGACATTTTGAAAGAAATGTTACTTTATCACAGATGAACTCTTGATAAGTGATTGATTTAGACCTCTTTGAAGTGATCGGTACCTTTTCCACAGCTTGGAATAGAGGAGTGTGTCTAAGAAAAAAATGGCTGTAAGAAAGAAAGAAAAAATGTCTTTTTCTTATGGCCCTGGCCCCCTCCGAGTCCTGCTTCAGCCCCATCCCGTTTTGGCATGTTGTCTGCTATCTCCAAAAGAATGTTGCATTTCATCCTTTAAAAGATTGTCCGTTCCTGTTAAAGTTCATTGGAAAAGGCAAGGTTGGTTCCTTGAGATCAAACAAGTATTTCAGAAGAAGCTTTGGGAGATTGCATTCTCTCATAATCTACCTATTTACTTGCTGCCAGGATCAAAGAAGCTATCATAACCAGTATGTGCATGAGTAATATACGCACTGTGTCCATGCTGGGCTCAAGCTAATCATTGCTTGACACTGCCTTCACACTAGCAACTTTTTTTATCATTTATGGAGCGCAAATATTAGATTAGGAGGGGAAGGAAGCTTTGATACAAATTATTCTATTTGCGGCCATTCAGAGACAAAAGCAGCAGCTGCATAAATGTGCATGTTGGAATTGTGACCGTGACTCATGGGCTGATTCATGAATTGTGGCATGCTGCAGATCAGACCGGTTTACTTCCTATCATATCATGTAGAAGAGTTCGTGCACTGGACTCCCATAACAACTTCTTTTTAAAAAGCAACAGATTGTTGTGATTCAGGGTCAGCCTGTGGGTTCGGCAGTTGGGTCAGACGATTCAGAGGAGGAGGAGGAGGGGGGTGTTGGAGAGGTTGCTGAGGGGGTTGGAGAGCTTGCTGATGAGAGCCCTCAGCCAGGCCCCTCCCACCTGGTCACGACGCAGACCCAGCTGTGTGAGCCTGACAGCGTGGATGAAGATGACCCACAGCTGGCCCTGTTCAAGGATGCCCGACGCAGGAGGCAGTCAATCAGGAGTAAACAGAGGAAGGCAATGGGGCACCTCGGAAGGAGGCAGAGAGAAGCCACGCCCTGAACTGTATAAAAGGGGAATGCGTGGGAGGGCTGGTTTGCTGAAGGCAAACGTTTGAATAGTTCCTGTTTCATGGTTCGTGTTTGCTCTCTTTGCTCTGTTTATGTTTTTATGTTAATAAATTTGGCAGGCTTAGTTCCAGCCTCTTGCCTTCTTGTAAAAGGGGTTGTCCCTGCCTTATCTGCAGGGCCGGTAGCAGGCTGGTACAGAACACAGATGTTCTTCCTGAATTATATAGCCAAGACAGCAAGTTCCTAAAGTGAGAGAAGGAAAGGGGAAACCAAACTGAAAGACAAAGAAGCAACACACAGTTAAGTATTAATTTATTATTTAAAATTTCATATAGTGTTCTCATTCAGTTAATGTTTGAAAGAAATGATTAAACCTTGACTCCTGAAAAGAATATTTATCCATTTTTATTAACTCACCAAACAACCAGATCATTGATTGAAAGCAACATATATCTATAATCAAACACCATAAATAAGTGGTAATTCAGTCTTTCCCACAGTGAATAGTTATCCTTTTAGCTGCCTCCCTGGCCCCACCTCCCCCCCCCACACACACACACACCAATTGATGAATCCATAATTCTTACATAGTAAGTTTTATGTGTTGGATACCTAAAACAAAAATATATTTTAATCCTCATCTCCACCCTTTGTGGACATCAAAATTAAAAGACTAATAATAGACTATGCCTATACCATAAAACTCAGTGTCAACCTATCCATTTGACATTTCCAACAGAATGAATAGTTGACCCTTTTTAAATATCCTCTGGCGTTCCAGTCAACAGGACAAAATAATCTTTTATTAAATTAATCTCAGTTTAAGCTAATAAGAAAAATACTTAATATTCATTAAGACCCTCAACTACTTGCTAATATACAACATTCCAACGCTATTTGTGGATTGGAATT
The DNA here is from genome assembly GCF_964194415.1 of Vipera berus. NCBI lineage: Eukaryota > Metazoa > Chordata > Lepidosauria > Squamata > Viperidae > Vipera > Vipera berus. The sequence continues at coordinate 178,691,043 of NC_138203.1, read as the reverse complement.
ATCCCAGTTTATAATTCTGTTGCAAAATCTTTCAAATGTGCCTTGGAGTATTTAATGCAGGAAATACACTACAGCTATACAGTAGTTAAAAACAGAGCCAAGTCTTCACCATGATGTCAAAGGGATCACATAATAACTTTCTAATTGTGCTCATAATGGTTTTTTATCTTATAATTTGCATTCCCTAAAAAATTGAAGTCCAAATGTATACCCAATGATAAAACTGAAACCCTCATATAGTAAGTATAATTTAGGCAAAGTACATCTAACCATAGTGATATTATAACATCAATTATATTTCATAGTTCTTCTGATAAAATGTTTATGACAAAAATGCATTTATATTTCATTCTGTCTATGATTACATTGTGGCTCTTTTCATTCCATAATCTACCCTTTTTATTCTATTCATCAAACCTGTAAATCATAAGTTCATTTTTTTCCATTTTCGGCAAAATCCATAAAGGCCTTCCAGTCACTGATAAATGTTTTTCCAAACTAAATAAGTCTATTTTCCCTGTTCTGCAAATTGTGTAAAGATCAGAAGCTACCTCTTTATATCTTTTTCATAGAAACATAGAAAACTGATAGCCAAAAGAGACCTGGTGGTCCATTGAGTCTACCCTTTGAGATTTTGTAATTTTTTTTATTTCTTTTAATGTTTAAAATTTTTGTCAGACGGTGGACGTGTCATGCTTTATCTTAAGCATCTCTAAACTCAATTACTGATGATTGACCCACTACTCCACTTTTCCTTTTCTCTTTCTTTCTCTTTTTTTCCATTTCTTTTCCATTTACTTATTACTTTTCTTTCTTTTCTTTCTTTTTGTCTTTAAACTGTACTGTTTTTACTTTGCAAAAATTTCTTCAACAAGAATGAATTAAAAATGTTCACCATCTGTTTGAAATAACAATGGATAATAAGCAGTTCAAGAAACAACGCCCACCCACCCAGTTATTTACAACTATCCATAAATACACTACAGGCTATAGGAGATACATGACACTTACTTTTATTAACTAAAGTCACCTAATAAATTACCAAACTACTGCATTGTATCAATGAGCTTTTGTACAGCAAATACATAATTGAGAGATAATGTATTAATACCATATGGTAACAGTTCATACGCTGCCCCAGACACTTTTATGCCTGAAATGTTCTCCATTTGTCTAATAAGATTAACTACTCCAATGTCGGATTAAAAATTAGAGATCTTAATCATTTTTTTAACAAAATGAAATTCAATGGTGAAAAAAGTAAGGCTCTACATTTAGGCAAGAAAAACCAAATGTACAGGTATAGTAGAGGGGGTACCTTGCTCAATAGTAGTAACTGTGAGAGGGATCTCGGAGTCCTAGTGGACATTCAGTTAAATATGAGCCAGCAGTGTGGTGTAGCTGCGAAAAAAGCCAACACAGTGCTAGGCTGCATTAACAGAGGGATAGAATCAAGATCATATAAAAGTGTTAATACCACTTTATAATCACTTGGTAAGGCTACACTTGGAATACTGCATCCAGTTTTGGTCACCACACTGTAAAAAAGATGCTAAGACTCTAGAAAGAGTACAGAGAAGAGAAACAAAGATTATTAGGGGACTGGAGGCTAAAACATATAAGGAACAGTTGCTGGAATTCGGTATGTCTAGTAGGATGAGGGGAGATATGATAGCAGTATTCCAATATTTCAGGGGCTGCCACAAAGAAGAGGGAGTCAAGCTATTCCCCAAAGCTCCTGAAGGCAGGACAAGAAGCAATGGATGGAAACTAGTCAAGGAAAGAAGCAACCTAGAACTAAGGAGAAACTTCCTGACAGTTAGAACAACTAACTAGTGGAACAACCTGCCTCCAGAAGCTGTGAATGCTCCAACACTGGAAGATTTTAAGAAGAGACTGGATAGCCATTTGTCTGAAATGGGTTTCCTGCCTGAGCAGGGGGTTGGACTAGATGACTTCCAAGGTCCGTTCCAACTTTATTATTATTATTACTATCCTTGATCTAGATGTTTATCGACTTTGGTTAGATCTCATTTGGGCATTAAATAATCTTAGTTGCTGTGTAGATTATTTTTACTGGGAGAGTTAGTGCATATGTGTCAACTACCCAGGAACTATATATTTACGGTTGGTTTTTTAAATGTCTCTCTTGATATCAGCAACTATGATATCTTCAGAAGGGAACTGATGCCTCTTCAGTACATCTCAGAAAGTTGTTCTGCATTGCTTGATAGAAACTTCATAATGATGGGATTCAAGTGTTAAAGGAAGGAAGACATCTAAGCAATATTGTGTTCAACAGTTACCGTCTTCTGGAATAAAGGTAATTTAACACTGAAGGATTTTCGAACCTGCCCTCCATTTGGAGGTTGCAACTCACGCTCTGAAATGAAATGAAATGGACAAAAGCAAAAATGACAGAACAGAAGTGATGTCATTATTTATTAATTTCTAAGTCTTTATTGCTTGAAGAACATTTGTTTTGCCAGTAAATACTTCTTTGAATTCTTGCAAGCATAGGATTGTATCATGACAGCAACGATAATGTCAAGCCATCTTGTCTTCTGCTAGCTTCTTTTTTGTCTTGGATTCTTCCAAGCTTCAGTGTACTATAAATGTAAACTTAATTAAATTACATTAATTTAATACAGAGAGCCAGTTTAATGAATATATATATAATACACACACATATATATAATACACACACATATATATAATACACACACATGCATACATACATACATACATACATACATACATACATACACACACACATGCTTCTGCCAGCCTGCCAGACAGGCTTTTTGTGGTGGCTTCATCTTTGAGGTTGCATATCTATATTGTAAACCATAAAAACTAAGAATGAGTGGAGCTGATGGAAGACCTATTTAATCCAGCATCCAATTTCCCACAGTGACCAATCAGATGCCCCTAGGAAATCTCTAAGGAGGACATTCATTCATTAGCACCCTCCTGTCTATGTTCCAAATTTTTAGGACAGGGCAATTAGAGTTTACTATAATAACAATAATATCCACTAGAACAATACATCAAAATAAAGTGTATCCTAGATCTGAAAGCCAAATCAGATGTGTTAATGTAGATGTGCTGTACTTAGGCTCTCCTTAAATTTTTACAAAAAGATTATATACATGATACAGCTGACTAACTAGAGATAACAACATTAACCCATTTGTCATGGTAAATTACTGCCCATCCCTAATATGTCATTATACTTCTGTGTATAGAACAAGCGTAATTGATTGATTGATCTGGCAGGCAGTTATGCCACTCCAATTCAGAGAAAACTTGTATTCCCCTCTTTCAGTGAGAAGACTGAAATAAATAAAACCATATCATAAAAAGATAACTAAGAAGTAAAATAATAAACTATATTAACCTGAAGGGTACAATTTAGATTAGGAGAAATTGCACAAGAGTTAGCCTGCCTCCTAGATCATTTGCCTCATCAGATTTGAACTTTTTCCCTATGGGTTGTTATTAATGTATATCTGAATATTAATGACTTCATGGGTTCCTCCCTCCATCATTCTGATTTTATGCCAAAGCATCTGCTAAATGAATTCATGGAATATGGTTGGTCTCTCCATTTCAAAGTTTCTCCTGATTCTCAGCATTCTTTAGACCATGTAGCATCTGCTGTTGTGAAGTATTTATGTATAAATGCAGCTAGTTTACTTAGCTGCACGTAGACAGTTTTTACTGATAAAACACTCACACACACACACAAACAAGCACACACAAGTGAAAGCTTTGTTACAAAATGCTTTTGATGAGTAATACTAGCCTGGGCTAGTTGAAACTAGGCAGGTTTCCTTCAGAATAAGCAGTGACCTATCTGCTAAAGTGTATAGTGACTTTAACTACAGGTAGTCCTTGACTTATGACCACAACTGAGCCCAGAATTTATGTTGCTAAGTGAGAAATTTGTTAAGTTTTGCCCCGTTTTACAACTTTCTTGCCACATTTGTTAAGTGAATCACTGCAGTTGTTAAATTAGTGGCACGGTAGTTAAGTGAATCTGGCTTTCCCATTGATTTTGCTTGTCAGAAGGTTGCAAAAAGGAATCACATGACCCCAGGGATACTGCAACCGTCATAAAAATGAACCAGTTTTCAAGCATCTGAATGTAAGTCACATGACCATGAAGATATGGCAATGGCACAATTGTGAAAAATGGTCATAAGTCACTTTTTTCAATGCTGTTTTAACTTCGGTCATTAACTGTTGTAAGTCAAGGACTACCTGTACTCAGCTTTTCTGGCTGTACGTGAAGGAAACTCATACTATGATGTTTCAGAGCAACTTGCTACTCTGCTTACCTGCTCAGGCTGCTGTGCTGAATTTAGAACAATTTTGATAAGCAGAGAATAAATTCTTACAAGAAGTATTTTTTTTTAGCCTAAACTCATTAATATGAACTCTTGGGCTCAGACACTAATGTAGGTGGTGAAATACTGAGTGTATTTGCTATATCATTTTCCATATCTAGGATGTTGGATGTTGGCTGAGCACTGCCCTTTTTCTCCACTTGGCCTAATGAAGTGGTGATGGTTTAACAAAGACAGCATACAATTCTTTTTAGAGAAGACAAAGTATATCACCATTTACGGGTGATCACTAATATGGGATTGGCCTCCTGGTAGATGGATTTTTTTTTTATTCCAGAGCAGTTTTTCTTAGATTTTTAGTGTTACAGCAACATTTTAATAAGCTATCCACCTACACCAGTAGTGGGATTTGAATATGTGAACAACCAGTTCTCTGTGTGGATGCCACTTCCGGAAGTCCATTCTGGGCCTGGGCAACAAAAAATTAGCTACCTGTTCTGCCGAAGTGGTGCGAACCGGCTGAATCCCACCACTGACCTACACTCAACAGCAACTAAAAAGAGAAAGATGCAAAACCCCTACTAAGTATCTGTGAGCGAATGATCAGCATCTGATCAATAATAGAGGTCAGATGGGGAAAAACTTGGTTTTAAGTGCATAACTTAAAAGATTCATTCTCTTGCGAAAGAAGCGGTTGCTAGGATTGCCAACAAGAGAAGGGTGTGTAGGAGGACAAAGTTTGATCTGTTTTTTACTAGTCATTAAGGTAAGAGATAGATCAAAAGATACAAGAGGACTCGGACAGGTTGAGCCAGGATCTGAGTGTGTTTGTCTGTGTTTGTCTTTGTGAGTACACACACGCACATGTGTTGTATAGACACACATACAACTAAATGGCTTAAATCATTCTTTGAAGTTCTTGTATATAAACATAAAATGTCTGTTTCAGAGTTAGAGTGTTTTTTTATGGCTTGGTTGGTCTACTTCGCTTTCTCCCTCCCTCCCTCCCTCCCCCCACCCTCCCTCTCTCTCAATTTTTTCCTATTTGAAACTGAAATAATATTTTAGGAGTAATTCCTATAATAAAACAGTGCAAAATCAAAAGATTAGATACTGCAAAACAAACATTAAGTGAACAAGGATCTAAAATGCACTTTCTTCAATATCAGTGTGCTTCTCACCTAATGGAACAAGGTATTGATGCAACCTTTGCACCAGCTGTCCTTTACACACAGTAAGCAGGTGCATATACAATCTTCCATTTTCCTAAGTCTGTTTCTCTCTCATAAAACAGTAGGAATATATCATCAATCATTTTATATTTTCCATCTTGTGATTTTCTTGGTAAAATATAGGAGTGGTTGTCTTCTCCCATTCAATAAAAAAATGGGGCCTGTTGATGATGCTAAAATGACCTCCCCCTCTATCATCTTCCTTCATCCCAATGCAGGTGTTTGTTTGCTTTAACCAGTCAGTTGGGATGACCTTCATCTCTTCAGTGACCCTGCTAGGATTATTATGCTGGTGGCATGCACTCCCAGTATGCTTTGCCCTCCTGTCCCAGGTATTCCTTATCTCCTTGCGAACACCCGCGAGCGTAAGTCATCTCATTAGTGGAGGCCTGGGAAAAGGCTGCCACGGAGGCACTCGACCAAGTTGTACCCATGCGGCCCCTGACCCGGTGCAGATCCCAGTGGGCTCCGTGGTTTTCTGCGGAGCTCCGGGAAATGAAGCGTCGGAGACGGGGCCTAGAGAGCTGTTGGAGGTCCAGCCGGTCTGAATCCGACCGATTGCGATTAAGATCCTTCACGAGGTTTTATCTCGTGGCGATGAGGATGGCGAGGTCTAACTACTTTGCCACCCTCATCGTGTCCGCAGAGAATCGCCCGGCCGCCCTGTTCAGGGTGACTCGCTCTCTCCTGAATCGGGAGGTGAGGGAGGAGCCCTTGCAGGGTCGTGCCGAGGAGTTTAGCCAGCATCTGTCAGACAAAATCGCTCGGATACGGACTGGTTTGGACTCCGACTAGGCAGAGTCTGACGGTGAGAACATGAGTGGTCTTGTTGATGTCATCTGGGAGGAGTTCGATCTTGTGACTCCAGAAGAGGTGGACAAGATTATGGGGAGGCTGAGCTCCACCACGTGTTTATTGGACCCGTGCCCCTCCTGGCTGGTATATTCGGCTCGGGAGGGGACACGAGGCTGGCTCCAGGCAGTGATAACTGCTTTTTTGAGCGAGGGTAGTTTTCCCGCCTCCTTGAAGGAGGCGGTGGTGAGACCACTCCTCAAGAAGCCTGCCCTGGACCCAGCTATGTTAAACAACTATCATCCGGTCTCCAACCTTCGCTTTCTTGCGAAGGTTGTCGAGAGTGTGGTGGCGCAGCAGCTTCCTTTGTTCCTGGAGGAAGCTGATTATCTAGACCCGTACCAATCGGGCTTCAGGCCCGGGTACAGCACGGAGACGGCATTGGTCGTGCTGGTGAATGATCTCTGGCGGGCTCGGGACAGGGGTTGCTCCTCTGTCCTAGTCCTGTTAGACCTCTCAGCGGCTTTTGATACCATCGACCATGGTATCTTACTGCGTCGTCTTCGGGGATTGGAAGTGGGAGGCACCGTCTTACGGTGGTTCTCCTCCTACCTCCTGGGACGTTCGCAGTCGGTGTTGGCAGGAGGGCAGAGGTCGGCCTCGAGGCCTCTCATTTGTGGAGTCCCTCAGGGGTCGGTCCTCTCGCCTCTCCTGTTCAACATCTATATGAAGCCGCTGGGTGAGATCATTCGTGGTTTGGGGGTTGGGTATCATCAATATGCGGATGATACCCAGCTTTTTATTTCTACCCCAAACCACCCCAGTGATGCCCTCGACGTGATGTCCCGATGCCTGGAGGCGGTTCGGGTCTGGATGGGGAGGAACAGGCTTCGGCTCAACCCTGACAAGACTGAGTGGCTGTGTGTGCCGGCGTCTCGAGAAATTCAGATTATTCCACCGTTAACTATGGGGGGTGAGATATTACCCCTCGTAGATAGGGCTCGCAATTTGGGTGTCCTCCTAGACTCACAGCTCTCTTTGGAAGATCATATAGGAGCTGTGACTAGGGGGGCCTTCGCCCAGGTTCACCTGGTGCGCCAGTTGCGGCCCTATCTGGACCGGGATGCCTTGCGCACAGTCACTCATGCACTCGTGACCTCCCGTTTGGACTACTGCAATGCTCTCTACATGGGGCTGCCCTTGAAGACTACTCGGAGGCTCCAACTGGTGCAGAATGCAGCCGCGCAAGTTGTGGTGGGGGTGTCCCGACACTCCCATGTAACACCTCTACTCCGCGAGCTGCATTGGTTTCCGGTTGTCCTCCGGGTAAGATTCAAGGTGCTGGTTACGACCTATAAAGCCCTAAATGGCATGGGTCCGGGTTACTTACGGGAGCACCTGCGGCCGGCATCAACTTCCCTTCGTCCAGTGCGCTCCCACAGAGAGGGCCTCCTTAGGGTGCCGTCGGTCAAAGAGTGTCGACTGGCAGCCCCCAGGGGGAGGGCGTTCTCTGTGGGCGCGCCAGACCTGTGGAACCGTTTACCGGTGGAGCTCCAGATGGCTCCCGACCTTCGCTCCTTCCGACGTGACCTAAAAACATATTTCTTTGAACAAGCCGGCCTGGTCTGATGGGTTTAGGGGTATTTTAATGTTATTGTATTAATTGTATTGAATTGGGCTGTAATATTTAATATTTTTTTAATTTTGGTACGTTGTATTTTATTGTATTGCCCTGTACACCGCCCTGAGTCCTTCGGGAGAAGGGCAGTATAGAAATTAAATTATTATTATTATTATTATTATTATTATTATTATTATTATTATTATTATTATTATTATTATTATTATTATTATTATTATTATTATTATTATTATTATTATTATTATTATCTCAGTAGACCACGGGATCCAACTCACAGCCCATTGGAGAGAAATTATGCAAAGGAGCTTGGGATTCTATCTGTGGCTGGGTCAGCCTGTCAGAAGGCTAATTCGCCAAAAGTGGAACAGCTTTGAAGCTAGTAGAGTGGCAGAAGCCAGCAGAAGAAAAGATCAAGTTCAAAACCAGTCTGAGTTTGGTTTGAGGCTGCAGAGAAGAACATCCCGGCGGGGGGGGGGGGAATCTCCCCTTGCTTTTCTATGGAAGAGGAAATTGGACAGCAACTCAGATGTTGCTGACTGCTTCATGCCAAGGCCCTCCCTCTTTTTTACAAGTCATGTGATTTCAGCAGATCGTTTTTTGTTTTTTTTAGAATCCCAGAAACCCTCCCTGGTTGCCTAGTTTCTTCTGCTCTCCATGTTTTCAGCATGGAAGCGGTATCTTCACAAAGTGTGGAAGGCAGACAGATCAGAAGCTGACTGAGAGAAACTGAGCCATCATGCAACTTTTATGTTGTGTCCACTCTAAAGAGCTGCTACAACTCTTTCTTGGGCTGTTTGCAGTTGGAGACTCTGTGGCACGTCAGGCAGATTTGTTTTCTGAACAACCTTTCCCCAACCTGATGCTCTCCAGCTTCCGATCTGGCTAAGAATGATAGATATTGTTATAGATATCCCACTTGTGCCAACAGAGGAGGCATGCTGAGAGTCCCATCAGCCCGATTATTCTGGCTGGCTGTCCTCTGATGTTGCTCCTGGAACATCTTGCCCCTCCCCCTCCCAATGTGAGGTTGGCTGGCCCCAACCCTCCTATCCTTTCATAACAGCCTAAAGACATGGCTCTGCCATTTGACATGGGGCCCAGTGGGGGAACAGGAGAGTGGAGGCGGTTGATCGAGTAACAACAGATCCCACCTCCCCCCACTCAACCCCCACCTTCCCCACACGTCCTTAAATTTTAATGTTTGATTTTAATTTATTTGTATTTTAATGTTTGTGTTTGTGTTTGTGTTTGTGTGTGTGTGTATGTGTATATATCTCTATCTCTGTCTCTGACTGTAAGCCCGCCAGAGATAACCTATGCTAAGATGGGTGGCCAATACATTAAATAAGGAAAGAAAGAAAGAAAGAAAGAAAGAAAGAAAGAAAGGAAGGAAGGAAGGAAGGAAGGAAGGAAGGAAGGAAGGAAGGAAGGAAGGAAGGAAGGAAGGAAGGAAGGAAGGAAGAAAGAAAGAAAGAAAGAAAGAAAGAAAGAAAGAAAGAAAGAAAGAAAGAAAGAAAGAGAAGGACACCAGTTTCAAAAAGATTCTTCTAAAAGCAGAAACATTAGCTTTTAATAGCAACAGCACTTAGACTTCTATACCGCTTCACAGTGTTTTACAGCCCTCTCTAAGCGGTTTACAGAGTCAGCATATGGCCCCCCAACAATCAGGGCTGATGGGCTACACCGACCATGCTTAATCATTTATCTCTTCATCCCCTATAGTGAAGGCAGAGGATTGTTTTAATTGACACTTACACCTTCACAATGTAGCTTGTATTAGCCAGATGACTATCAATTATTCCTAAATAATTACCAGATTTTTCACCCAACAACAAAACTATTCTTTTGCGATGTTCCAAATCTTTAATCACCGGGCAAAGGAACCTCTGCCCAAGAAGTGATAGATGGTTAGCTTTTGTTTAACCCAAACCACAGCAACAATCTTTAAGCTGGCAGGAGTCCATATCGGTTCCTAGGCAATAATGTCAGCTCCTAATTGATGTTAATTTGCAAATGGACACACAGTACAGAACGGGACAATTTTATTTTGTCCCTGCTTTGGCATCCTTTTTGAAATGATTCTATTCAACTATTTCTTCAATATCAGTGAAACTCTTGTCCCACAGCAAGTTGTCCTGTGACGAGTTGCCCACGGTGAGTTGGATGCAGCAAGTTGTGAGAGACCCCATGCAGTATTCATCACTGGGCTGCAGAGAAGCCCTTCTCACACAAAGATGACTAGATGGTGGCCCATGAGCCGAGCAGAGAGGCAAAAGTAAAGGACCCAGTGCAAATTCTCCTTCAAACTGCATTGGGGGGGGAGCCCTGCATGACAACAAAGAAACAGAGTTTTAGTCAGGACAACAGGACTTTGTGCCACACCCTTCACAGGCTTTGGGCAAGATGGATTACAATCCTGTTAGTACGCCATCCATCATGAATGTTATATCAACAGATGTGACACAATTTTTGTCCAGTTCCACATGTTCCTGTCCTGAGTAACCCCAGTGGAGGGGTAGTCCCAGTGATTCAGGTCTTGAATCACTCCTGAATCTTCAGTCTTTGTTTCCGACAGCAATAACTCAGATGCAAGTGCAGAAAAATCTCTTTTTTTTTCCAGCCAGGCCCGAAGTCTTAAAGGCCTGGAGGCTAAAACATCTGAAGAACGGCTGCCGGACTTGGGTTTGGATAATCTAAAGAAAAGAAGAAATAGGGGAGACATGATAGCAGTATTCCAGTATCTGAGGGGCTGCCACAAGGCAGAAGGGGTCAGGTTGTTCACCAGCGCATCAGAGGGAAGGACAAGAAACAATGGCTGGAAACTGATCAAGGAGAGAAGCAACCTGGAATTAAGGAGAAACTTCCTGACGGTGAGGACAATCAACCAGTGGAACAGCTTACCCCCAGAAATCATGGGTGCTGCTCCATCACCGGAGATTTTAAAGAAAAGACTGGACAGTTACCTCTCCGAGATGGTGTAAATTCTCCTGCTTGAGCAGAGGGCTGGACTAGAAGACCTCCAGAGTCCCTTCCAGCTCTATTCTATTCTTTGACTGCAGCCTTCTACAAATGAGTCCAATGCCTTTGGAAGTTCCGTGCAGAGTCTGGAGGAAGTATCTCATTAAGCAGATGATAAAGGATCTTCTCAGTTGCTTTCTAGTAGTGCAGAAAGCCTGCTGAGCTCCTGCTCAATTATTCAGCAGCTGAGCTGTAAAGTCAAGCAAGCTGAGTGCTGTCTAATGGGCCTCTCCGGTGCCTACCCCTGCCACTGATCAAGCAAGCAATTACCCCCAGGCTGCCTGCAATTCCCAAATCTGCCATTGCTAGGCTGTAAGGCAGCACCTTTGTCTCAATTCCTGGTGCTTTTCATTTCTTTTACCAGCTCCAGTACCTGGTCATTATGAGTCACATGTTTTCTCCATAGCTGCTGATGGCTACCCTGTACTGTGTTCATGAGTCCAGTTCTGCAAAATACAGGCCATGTGTGGACTTGGAAATTTCAGTGTACGTAAGCTCTTTTCTCCAAACATAATTCCAGTCTTACCTCCGACTACTGAATTATTGGACCAAGGAGGGAAGAAAGAGTGGAAACTAGATTGGGAGGAAAGGCAAATAATGGGGAACATGATAAAATCTCTGTTCTTTTCCCAGAGAAGATTGGGATGTTCATATCAGTAGGAGTTGATGGTTAACTATCAGGAGAGTTGGGACAAAGTGTACATCTTTATATGTAGCAGAATTAAATGATGGTGATTGTGGTCCCAGTTGTGGCCACACGTTAGTGTAGATAACGTTAAAGGGGGTTTAAACAGCTAATAAATAAGATTATCAATGGCTACAGTTTGGTATAGTGGTTAAGGCACCAGGCTAGAAAAAGGGAGACTGTGGGTTCTAATCCCCCATTAGGCCCAAAGCCAACTGGTTGGGACCAGTCCCTCCCTCTCAGCCCTAGGAAGGAGGCAAGAATAAACCACTAATAAAATCTTACAAAGAAGACTCCAGGGATTACTTCAGGCAGGAGTCAACCTTGTCTTGAAGGTGCACACACTCACACTCAAACGGGTGGAGAGAGAGAGAGAGAGAGAGAGAGAGAGAGAGAGAGAGAGAGAGAGAGAGAGAGAGAGAGAGAGAGAGAGAGAGAGAGAGAGAGAGAGAGAGAGAGAATAGATAGAATAACTTTTCTATTATCCCCAGGATCAAAAACAGCCTCCCTCTGCACATCTCTTGTATAGATCTATGCACTCCTCTTTCCTCTGTTGTCATCCAGGAGTCATATTATTATTGGCCAGGAAAGAGAATGCCAAACTAGGTGGTCCTTAGATCTACTTCAGCAAAGCTGTTCTTATTCTTTTACTCCATTTTTATTTTTTCTCCAGTATCCTTCATTCTCATACATGCCTATTCATCTCATTTCTTCTTATGTGTATTTTTTGTTGTTGTTGTTTCAAAGTGTTAAATGTAATTAGTTCTTCACATTCAAGGGGCTCTTTCCCCTATACACTCACGGGAAAGCGCAGTGTCCTCTGGAAAGCCTATATTGGAAGAGCCATGGAGATGCAGCGAAGGAAATTTTGGATCATTAATCCAACATTCGAATGGACAGCAGTGCCCAACTAAGCAGTGTTCAGTACAGATGAAGGGGTCGGCCGCGAGAGCTTGCACAGCTGATGGAGATAACCCAATCAGCCTGACTGACTGGGAGAGGCAATTACCGGAACAGCAATGACAGTGCTGCACTAAGCTGATTTTTCATCAATTGAATTATAGGCTATGAATTGGCCTTAAGGAGATTAGGTCTTTTCTCGAGATGAACGATTTATCAGGCTACGGTTCTGAGGATCTTGATCTTAAGAGCCAAGCAAGAATATACACATATGCATGAGCTCTTTTAGATCGTGGATTCACAAGGCTAAAATGATAAACTAGAAAACAACATAGTGTTTAAGGTGGGCTTAGCACAAAGGTTCACTTATGGCCTGCCTGTGTAAGATGCATTCCTGTTTGCTATTCTCTTGTTTCTCCACTCTAAACCTGAGTGGAACCTTGTATTAGCTTTTTGCTAACCTATTGTAGCTCATTGTAAGAATGCCTAGGGTCATTTCCTCAGTTTCTCAAACACTCCTCCATTATTAAACAAGCATTGCCTGTGTATTTAATGTTAATTAGAAGAAGAGGAGATTATGGTCCAAAGTATCCATTTTTCTCTCCCTATGCCCTCTTATCCTACCAGTTCCTCCCTCCATCAGCTTCTTAGGGAAAAACAAAACTAAGGAGTTACAGTATTGTAACAATACACTAGCACCATCTTGTGGCTTCAGAGAGTGTTGACAGGTACAGTATATTGGTGTGGTTCAGATAAGAATAAGCTAGAGCAGCAGCTCCCAACCTTTCGGGAACCAGGGACCGATTCCGTGGAAAAAGGTTTTTCTGCTGATCAGAGGGTGTGTGGCTTTTGTGTGTTGACTGCATCCCATGGGTGGGACTTCACTTATTTGCCCAGATCAGTTTCTGGCATGCCCTGGACCGGTGCCAGTCCAATGACTGGGGACTGGGGACCCCTGAGCTAGAGGGTGTATATCTATATAGTATGACTGTGGCTAAAGTGCCATAACATTGTGGAATCTGAAAAAACAGATAAGACTTTGGACTGCAGTCTACGCAGAAGATAGATAATGGCAATTGTGAGATGACTAAGATAACGCTAGGCAATTTTGTTTACTGATTTTAGAGTCCATGTTGACTTTGATTACATATAATTGATTAATTGTTCAGTTTCATACATATCAGTCAGTAATTAACTTGTATGATTTGATGAACAGAACAAGGTCATTCAGCATTCAGATGTCACTTAACTCCGGAATAAAAGAATCACTTGGAACCAGAGCTGCAGAAGAAGACTAGTTAGATTCAAGTGGGGGAGAAATGAGTCTCACTTTTGGCATTCTCTCAGGGCCCTTTCTTTGAGTGGCACTTTCCTGAAAAAATTGTGCAATCCATCCAGCCACATGCACAAGCAGAAGGCAGGAGTTACTTTACGCCAGAGGAGAATCCTCTCTAACTAACAGAACCATGACCTTTCTGATATATGGCTCCATAGCAAGCAAAATGGCTCTTGGTACTTTCTGTACCCATAAAATCACTGTTGGCTATTAGGAAGACAAAAACAGACAAACAAATGAATAGCCCCATAGTTCAGAGTAAAGCCCAGTCCTATCTTCTGTTTGCTAGAAGAACCAACCAGAGGCCTCAAGGAAATCCCCAAGTAACGTTTGAAAGGCAACGCTGCTCATTTGTCTTCAGTCATTTTATACTTTGGATGTAAGCCCACTTCTGTGCAATATCTAGCCGTGCATGTGTGTGTGTGGGAGAGGCACATCTCTGTTAATTAGCACTGGAAAAGTGACTAGCAAACAGCTGGTCCACTACATCCGTTCCAGACCTTTGCTGTTCAACCAGTTTTTATTAAATAAACCCGTCTACACAATGTTTATGTTTGCAGTAAATGTCCTACAGTTGGAGAGCTCACAATACCTTTTGAAAATAAAAAAGGAAGAATTTTTCCTTCCCTTTATTAAACTTCTTCAGAAGTTGAGAGGAATCCAGCTGGCCTCCTACAAGAAAAACACTTCCCTAGCCTTATCTGGAGACCGGATTCTGGACTGCTGGTGCTGAATAAGATAGCATAAACTTCATGTTACCCTTACCAAGACTGGTACTCTTGTGGCATTATTCCCATTAGCTGACACAGAGAGCGCTTCTGGAAGGCAGAAGTGGGAAAATCAATAGACAAAGGTGGGGAACTATGGCCCCTTTATGACTTGAGGCTCAGGAACTGAAGTTCACAAGTCATAAAGGGGCCATAGTTCCCCATCCCTGTTCTATACAGCATCTAAAATCACTGAGCAAGCTAGCTTTGTGCTGAGCAAAATGCTATCAACATGGATCTTAAAGAATTTATTTGACAAATATATGTGGCCACCCAATTCATATATGGTAACACCGGGCAGTGTACAGCATTAAAAATCCACAACATAAAACTTTGTCTCCCCACCTCCCCCAAGGCAGCAACCTGTATAATCACACAAGCCACTTGACCAGCTCCATAGTAGTCTGGGGGGGTCACAGGCCTGCTGACAAAACTACATCTTCAGGGCCTTCCAGAAAAGTAGCAAGGTGGAGACCAATCTTATTTTGAAGGGAATTGTATTTCATAGGGAAGGAGCCACCACTAAGAAGGCCTTTTTTTCTTGGTCCCACAAGATGTACTTTTCCAATAGTTGGGACTTGCAACATATCCTGTTATTTTCCCCCTTGGTGAACTGGAGAGAGGCTGTCCTTCAGATAACCCGCCCCCTAGCCGTGTAGGGCATTAAAAGTGATAACCAGCACCTTGAATTGTACTCAGAAGCAAATCAGCAACCAATGCATCTCTGGCAACAAAGATGACACATGCATGAATATAGGTTTGCACAGGCTCTTTGAAGAGAAATGTAAACATTGCTTTTATCCAGAAGGTAAGAAAGAGGGGAGAATTATGATCCAATGTTGATTTCTCATGGAATTAATTTCAAAACCAGGCTTTGTGCAACACACTAGGTACGTTAGATGGGGAAAAATGGGAGAATTAGGCCTCTCTGCTACAAGATCAGATCAGAATTTCTAAGAACAGCTCATGAAGAACTGCAGATGCCCTTGGACTTTGGTGCACCACAGTAATAAAAAATAAAAAATGTAAAAAAATATCCTGCCAGCTTGATAACAGGCAATGAAATAAAACAACCACTCCAAAGCAACAATATCTCTCCTATGCCAGGGCCCCTTCTAAACTTAGCATTAGCAACTTGTGCTCTCCAAGTGCATGCGGTATCTAGCATCATTTCAATGATCATCTTTGAATGTTTTGAAGAGTTGTGTTTCTCTGCAGATTTTTTTTTTAAAAACTAATCTGAATACAATATTGTCTGTACCATGTAGCATCAACAAGGAAAACTTGATTAATACATTGTAATGCCTGTGGTATTTTGGACACTAATAAAATCTCCATATGAAATCTTGTTTTTTAGACCCAGCTTAATTTCTTAGTGCTTTTATGTCATAAGCATTGTGGTCAAAAGATTATTCCTGCATTATTGTTCATGTGAATCTTCAACAAAATCTTGCAGTTTTCATAGCGGTACAGGAAATCTTCAGGATTAAAGAAATGAGGGTGGCTTGGAGGTTGGTCAAAAATGAAGTGATATAGTCTTTGTTATTGAATAAGCTTTGGAGTTGGATGGTTATAAGAGACTTAATGAGTGGAATATAATTGTTAGTTTAGAAGTAGATACAATGTGAAATTTTTGAAATGGTTTTCAATTTTTTGATTTCTTCATTTTTTGTATATTGTAAATGTTTTTTTTGTCTTTGTCGGTGTATGGTGTGTTTTTAATACGAAATGTAAATAAAGATTTATTTATTAAAAAAAAGGAAATCTTCAGGACTATGATTTGTAGGCTAATTGCTCTTACAGTTAATGTCGTAGGTAAAAAGGTAAAGGTTCCCCCGCACATGCGTGCTAGTCGTTTCCAACTCTAGGGGCCGGTGCTCATCTCCGTTTCAAAGCCAAAGAGCCAGCGCTTGTCTGAGGATGTCTCCGTGGCCCTCTCTTGGCTCTCCGACCGGGCTTTCAAGGCTGTCCGCGGGCGGAGCAATGCAGCACCCGGGTCCCCCCAAAGCGTCGCCTCCCGTGCAGCCGCTCTACGCTCCCAATAACGGCGATTTCACCTTCGTCTCCTCAGCCGATGCCGAAGATCTAAGTGGCTCAATAGAATCTACAGATGTGGCCGGCATGACTAGACGCCAAAGGCGCATGGAACGCTGTTACCTTCCCACCGGAGTGGTCCCTATTTTTCTACTTGCATTTTCACGTGCTTTCGAACTGCTAGGTTGGCAGAAGCTGGGACGAGTAACAGGCGCTCACTCTGTTACGCGGCACTCGGGATTCAATCCGCCAAACTGCCGACCTTCTGATCGACAAGCTCAGCGTCTTAACCCACTGAGCCACCATGTCCCTTTTAATGTCATAGGTATATATTTTATTTGTCAAGTCAGAGGAGTTGATGTTGAATGGAAATTGGCAATTGGCAATTGGACAATACAGCAAGAAGGAACATGATGTAACTCCCTTCTCTTGGCTTGTAGCAGTTGTCAAATGTGAGAAACAAAATGCTGGACTAGAGAGACTTTTGTCAGTTCTCATAGGACTCTTCTGATATTCATGCTACATTTTGCTGGTTTCCAGTCCTGTATCAAGTAGAGGAATAAAGATGTCTGGAGAAGTCGTTCCTGGATCCCATTTTTAAATTTTAGGGACATTTATCAAGAATCCTTGCTATCTACCAGACCAAACCTTTTGACTTGGCTATTCAGTATCCTTCCAAGTGGCAACAGCCTGCACTTATAAAATTTTAAAAGGAATACAAGCATGTTCTCCAGTATGGAGATAACCTTCTCCTATTAAAAGTGGAACATTTAGAAATCATACCCAATTGTATTTATCTCCTCTTCTCTTTTCCCTCTTAAAAAAATGGTACAGCAGTTTTTTGCTCCCCATGGAGCTAATACTATTCATGGATATAGGGGACCGTGTCATTGCTGAAAAAACATACTTTCAGAAATTCCTCATCCTCCCAGAAGTCATTTGGGGGTGCATGTTTCTTCTTCATTTCAATTTTAAAGACCTGGAAGATCCTAATTATACCTTTCCAACCCCAGCTCTAATTTAGTTCTTGGTGAACATTTGACATCCAGGTTACATATTCTGACTCATCAAATGATAACTTGCATCTTATCAAATATGAGAAACTTCAGGATTTCTAAAGGTATTTTCCATGTTATTTTTAAGATGAAGCCCAGGATTTGCTGGGTAATTCACATTTACAGTACTCTTGCAGAATGTCTAAACTACTAACTAGCCTTTACATCAGGGGTCTTCAAACTTGGCTCTTTTATGACTTGTGGACTTCAACTTCCAGAATTCCTCAGCCAGGCCCCTGCTTTATATTACTGTTTTAAAAGGGCATGTATGGTATGAGGGAATTGGTGTAAGATATTTGACTTGGGATAAAAGTTGTGTATGTTGTATGAACTCGTCAGTTTGTTTTTACTTTATTTTACAATTTTTGCAATTGTATATTGAATATTTGCAATTCTAACCATAGGTGAACAATTCCTTAGGTCACCATGGCAACTTCATTTCAATATACTGTATATCACAAGTATGACATGCATGTAAAAAGAAAAAGGGCTTCAATTGCCTAGTGGCACCTGCCATTATGATGCCAAGACACATGCACACTACAATTCTGCAGACTTCCCAAATCTGGTACCTCCTGATATACTAAGACTACAACTCCCAGGATTCCTAGCTAGTCTGGAGTTTCCCTGGTTGGGGAAAGCTGGCTTTGGAAATTATACATGTGATGTTCTTTTCATTGCCCATAAGGGGCAATTATTGACTGTATATTGAACAGTGAGATTCCCAAGAACTGCTACCTAGGCAAGTTAGGAAAAATTTTGGCAATATTAGGCTTTGGAATGAAGAAAAGACAATTTGGTAAAACTGCTCTTGAAAACTAAAGTAGACCACATATATGCTAAGACTGCAGCCAAAATGGAATATTTTATTAATATTAGTTGTAACAACAATTATCAAAAGTAGAAAACAAAACTTAGAAGCTACAAAAATACCATAAATCTGACTTTAAAATATCACAGTGACTGATACTTTACACTTGTAGTACAATAGTAGGTAGCCTACCACAGCATCAGAAGAGATCAATAGCCACACAGTATAGAATGCATCTAAATGGCTCTTGCTCAGACGTGGCTCAACAGCATCCCAGCTACCGGTAGCTACATTTGCCTTACCTTCACTGTGCTTTTGCCTTGAGAACAGAATAAGCAAGTAGCAATTTCTATGCCCAGAACATAAAGAAACATCTCAAAAGATCATTTCTGCCCAATTATATTTGTAGAAATTCAGGCCTTGCTAGTCTACAGGATAAAAATTGAGTTAGGATTTAGGGTTAGGGTTATTGCAGAACTATGTGATGGGAGAGTTGGAATTTGAGTGGAATAAACCCAAAATTTTCCTTATCGCCTCATCTGCAATAAGCTTTCTTTGAAGAGGATTTTTTATTTGATTACAGTGGAGGGTGAAATGAAAGGTAGAATTAATTTTTCAGTAGGCAAGAAGAGTTTGTGAAAACAACCTCCCTGTGCACAAGAGTTCAAGCTGATCTCTGAAAGCAAATGAGATATAAAGATTGTTGATAGGAAAGATTTCAATTCTTGAATAGCAAGGAATGTTGTTGGATAAACTTGAGAAATATTTCTATCTTTAATCTGATCTGACCTCATTGGGAATTGGAGAACTTTCATAAACTCAGAGGAAGGATAGATAAGCATCTGTCATATAACTAAGACCGTGAATAATTGTCATCCTATATCCTCCATCATCTCAGCATCCTCCAAATAGATCAGATTACAATATCCATAATTACTAGTGCAGCCATTAACCTGCTGTCTAGATGTCATGGAGTTGGAGACCAATACAATTAAACAAGACGATGCAATAGCAGTGGAAGCTATCTTAGTATAAGGATCAATCATTTCTCTTGGTGGTCTTCCTTGCACCTCTGAAGTAAGGATACTATTAACCCTGACAAGGGAAGAATAACACAAATACCATTTTCTGCAATTCCCAGTTCCTTCGTAGACTTCCCATCCATCTGGACCCTGCAAACATTTGGGCTTCCATACTGTAGATGTAGCAGCGAGCAATTTTGATCATAGAATAGTCCCGTCTTGGAAATGGAATGATTCACCCAACATGTTCATTCATTACTTCTCACAAGCAGGAGCCAGGGAAGTACAGCCCCCAACAGAGCAACAGCAGAGATCAGGAAAACAGCCATCATTATAGGTGACTGGAAGCAGCCCATTCCAGGACATGTTTGTGACGCCTCTGAGTCATGACCTTCTCCGGTGCTGTAATCTTGAGCTATGGTAATATAGTCCTCTTCAATCAGTGGCATTCCCAATTGGGTAATAATGAAGATATGAGATTCACGTTCCAGGCCAGTGGGCCGTACAACGGAGTCCATGGTAGGATACCTCTGCAGACATTGGTGCCTGTCATAATTGTGCAGTGGCAAGAGGAAATGGCCAGGAACCACCAAAGTATTTGCAGAGCTGGGTGGCACTCCACAGGTGAGTGGCAACGAGGAAGGTGAGAGAGGCAACTCCAAAGAGGATGGACTCAGGGCTGGCTTGGAAGGCAGGCAGTCCCTTTTATTACAGAGAAAAGTCACAAAGCGACAGATGGGACATGTAAGGGTGTTTTGTAGAGGGCCTTCTTCCTGTGACAATAGACACTTGACCAAACAGTCATGGCAAAATGTGTGGCCACAGCTCAGCATCCGGCGTGACACTTTTGGAGACTGAAATGTTTCATAACACACAGGGCACTCACCCGGGGTGGCAGTGGGAGCTTCTTTGCTAGCGTTGTTCTGAGACATCCCTGCCCTCTAAGATCACTTCTGTGAAGCAAGCTGGATGAAAGGCAGAGCATACAGATCTGTAATCAAACAGCTACAAATTGAAGAAGAAGAATATGTAAATGTAACACAAGGCTTGATTCCAGGCAGCTTGGAGGAGCTGCTGTCCCAAACCCAGAAGCTCTCTGTTCCATCCACGTGTGGATCCACAGAGATGCTCTTTAGACAAGGCTGTGCAACCTAATGTAACCTGGGACAGTATTTGGTCCCACAAAGCCTTGTCTGTAGCCCTTACGGCCCCACCAAACTGGCAAAACAGGGAAGTCATTAAACTTCATGGGAAGAAATCACATCAACTGTATTTAATTAATCTAATTTTAAATCCTGCTTGTGGTTGTTAGATACACACACACACACACACACACAAACACATGGACACACATTTTTCTAACTCACTTTCCAGCCAAAATAGATTCACTTAACCCATCTCTTCCTATATCCAAGTTATTTATTTTATTTTAATTCCATTTATATCCCGCCCTTCTCCGAAGACTCAGGGTGGCTTACAAGCTTAGCAGTAGCCTTCATTCTATGTATATGCCTGCTTATTAGGGCTTTCACACACACCCCAAGCAGCATTATTACAAAGTCAGCTTAATTGCCCCCAACAATCTGGGTCCTTAGCTAACAATCAAAACCACAACAATACAATATAAATTACCACCACCACCACCCCCTTTCAAATGGCAGCAAAATCAAACAAAATGCAGGATAAAATACACATTAGCTACCCTCAATATATTATTGCATTAGTTGGTTGGTGTGACACCAATGTGTTACACAGTTAAATACATACATATCATAAGATGCTCAGATATGATTCATCCATAGAGATCATTTAAAGGAGATTGCTTTCTGAGGCTCCGGTGCTGTCCCATGAAGAGTGTCCTCAGAAGTAACTTCTTCCCAGGCACCAAGCCTTTCCCAAGCACCTTTCCATGCACTCAATCATTCTAGGTCTGATCTTCCCAGCTCCCTAGAAATCAGCTTGCCTATATAATGGGTGGCACACACACTAGAACTGTGCTCTGTCTTGCATCAGATCTTTAAGAGCTTAAAGGGTGGCTCCCAAGGAGTGAATGTGGAGGAACTTGTTTGTGAACTGAAGTTTTCTCCTTCTCTATTTGGGACTTGGGGAGGAGTCACCAGGAAGAAACCTTTTTCTGGGCCCTGCTGTGCCATGCCTATTAAATGAAATATACTGAAACTAAGTTACTTAGATCTACTGTATCTTAAACTTGTTTATTTCTGACTTATTGGAGAGCTAGGCAGATTTGTTACTCTGCTATAACAGAGTAAGACTACCGTCTCTGGGGTGCAAAAATTCAGATGGAAGCAGGTATCATTAATTTAATGAATTAACATTCATTAACCAACCTTGGGGTTGGTTGGTGCCTTGATGTCCCTCCTCCCACCTTTTAATTTTTAACTTTAATCATTCTGTTCCTGTTTTAATTACCTTCTGAAAGAATATAATATTTATATGATTTTTATCTTTTAATTGCACACTGCCCAGAGTTGCTCTGTTGAGTGGGATGGGCAGTCTCCACATTTAATATATAAATAGATTTTCAGGATGTTGTTGCTATTGCTTATATTGCCCATAGTCTGATAGTTGGGGAGGCATGCAGAAGAGCTTAGATACAAAATCAGAGATCTTCTAGTAGAGTTTGAAAATCTGCATGAATCCTCTGAAAGTCTATGACTATCGGTGTCAGCGATTTGGGGTTCAATATAAAGCAGATTATTGCATCGTTATATTGCCAGCAACTGTTCTAAAGACACTGATGAAGTTTTTATGCAATGTGTTGGACCTGGCTTGGTGGGATGTTCCAATAGAATAGACTATCTGTAGCTCAAGATTGATCTGTGAAGTTCTTGGTGCTCTCTGAGCTTGGTTGTTTACTTGCACACTTGTAATAATGTACTAAATTTCATATACAGTTCAAGAACTTCAGTTGGCCAAGAACGTAGCAGCTCTTTGCCAATTGATTGATTGGTTGGTTCTATATTTACATAAGTAACATAATTGCCTGAACACCTGAGTCTTAATTAAATCCTTGTAAGTTAAAGAAGAATTACTGATTGGGAAACTTGGAAAAGATTTCATATTCAAAATTATAGGTAAATCGATTGAAGATTAGGAGGGTATCCCCTCCCATCTTGACATAAAATGAGAGCTGGATTCAGGTACTAACTAGGCCATCTATGTTTAGATTGGCATGTTCTAAGATGCGGTAAACACTATCAGTTTCTTGCCAGAACCAAAGGATAAATTTTGACAGTCCTTTGAATAGGATTTTGGGAAGAGCACAGAATCCCCATCAAATAAGTGGAGAGAATTTTTACACGGCACTGCTCCATGTACTTTTTATTTTTTAATTTGCTACTTCAGACATCACAATAAATGAAAGTTAACAGGAGTTTTCTTGGTTGATAGTTAGTCTCCTGGCCATAATAAATATGCTTTACCAGTTGTAAAATTAAGATATTTAAGAACTAAACGGTTTTAATGTTTAATTTTAATATTTTTTTACCCAGAATGGCATTTGTACAAGCAAGGCTAATCTATTAGAAAAAGCATGACAATATATCTTATAAGTGGAAAATTATCCATAATTATCCATAATAGTTACTTTTTTTGCTACTGCGTTAATTTTTCAACCAAAGTAAGTTCTTATATTTTTGAATACTTCTAATCCAAAGAAAAATTAGCTTTCCAGTTTTCTGCAGCAACTGACAACAGTAGTTGAATCCATTATTTGTGTTCCCTTAATTTTTATACTTAGGAAAATGAATAATAAAGCAATAACAGGACTTGATTGTGAAAGTCTGTTGAGTGATTTACTTGATTTCCTTGTGAAGGATTTTCCAGAAGGAATGATTAAATGGGCATCATGACCAAAGAGGGCAATAAGTATTCATATGTTTACAATCCCGCCAACACAATTTAGCCATGATCTCTTTCATAGTATTGTGACACTGCTAGGATTTTATAAATGTGATTCAGAAATGAATGACAATGAGGATTACTCGTTTTCCTCAACTCTTGCTCTTTTCTGTTTCTTTCTGCTGAAAAGAAACACTGTCCCAATTTCTGCCCTCTAGGAAGTTTTTTAAAGTGGGACAATCGTTTCTATTAAGCACATGTGTGTTGCAATATTCCTAAAATCTAAAAGCAGGAAGGGGTCAAAACAGAGCAGCACTCTAGATAGTAAAGGAAAGCAAAGTTGAATGAAGTCTTGGCAAGTGTTATCTGGCTCTTTTGTGTGCGTAAGATGTTTGCACAATGACAGAACTGTTTGTTGCGTGGTGATGCCATCCTTCAGGAAAGAACCAGAGTATATGATTTGACTCTGGACAATATCCATAGTTATGTTTTCCTAGCTGATCTATTTTGATTTGTTAATTTTAATTTTAATTAAATATGGATTGTGATTACCACTATGATCTGAGCAATGACACGTATGGAAAAGATATGTTCCCTGTGCTAGTTTTTACAGGTCTTATTAGCCATACTTCCTACTACTTTTAAACCTGTTGAATAAAAATACTGTATCCATTTCCCCAGACCACACACTGAACATAGGGTACGCAGTATAAAACTATTTTATTTTCTCAGTGCCTGCAGGAATAATGTTCAGTGTTCCCTTAACCGATTTGCTATGAAGATATACAGTATTTCAAGAACCTTATGCAGCAGTTTATAGCTCTGGAGTATGACCACAATGTAGTTTACTGTTCTCACATGGAGCAGAGGAGAAGAAGTTCAAATTACAAATTCTCATAGAGAAGAACCCTTCTCAGCTAATAATGTTTTTATATGTGCCAAATGTACACTATCCAATCATATTTGCACCCAGTCTCATGCCCACTCCTTCATGCGTATTATTTGCCAAAAGAAACAGAAACCTTATATTCATATAGTATATATACCAGTAGTTGGTTTAGGGTCTATATGTTAAGAGGGTGGGGGTAAGGGTGATGTGTCATCCAAGTACATTCAGCACCACACAGGCTTAGTTATTACCTAAAATATTGTTGAGGTTGTGTTGGTTTAAACTAACCCAAACTGAGGTCATGTAGTGGGGGGGATTCCAGGAGTTAAAGTCCACACATCTTAAAACTGCCAAGTTTGGGAAAGACTGGTTTAAACTAACCTCCTTGTGTCAACTGTGTTTTCCAGACATGGGAGGAAAGAGAATGAATCCTCTCTTCCTGATGTCAGTATGAGATAAGTTCTAATCTAGTGCATTCCCACAAAATCTGGAGTTCTCTTTGAACTCTCAGAGTGGGTGTAAAAATTAGAAAATGAAAACACTCCATATAGCTGCAGTTGGGGGATGAATGTGCGACAGAAAGAAGTGGGGATGAACATTCCTTCCCAACTCTATTGTAGCTCTGACCCCAGTGGTGCCATCACAGGAAATGACAACTTCCCGGGGCTCTTTGTGGTGGCTGAACTTCCTGTAAAGATGACCACTGCACATAAGTGTCACACCACCTTACAATGATTACCCTGGAATAGTGACAAGCAAGGTGACCTCTGGAGTGTGAGCGTATTTATTCATGCTGTGATGTCAATGAGTCATGTGCCAAATACAACCTCTTGGGCCAGACTGAATCTTCTACTGTGAGGAAACTGTTTCTGGTTGCTTCCCAGCAGGGCCAAAATTGGAGTTGCTCGGAAAAATAAGCTTCCTTATCACCTCCCATTTGAGAGCCTACGTGAAGCATCTTATATTTAAATGCTGCCCACATAACAGCATCCTAAAAGCTAATATCTGGAAAGGAAGAGAAATGTGTAAGTCTAGTATGGATTTATTTTTTTTCTCTTCACACAACCACCGAGCAGTCCCTTTTTTGTGATCCTATGTTTAAATGCATGTGACATTTTTATACGAAAACTAACAGGCTATCTCTCACCTATTGCTTGAAGTGGTAAAATCCAGAAATGCCTGGGCCTACTTTATAGCATTACTATTTGGGAGGTATTAGAAGAGATGCTGCATAATTCTCGACTCCATTTATAGGAGAAACTAAAATGCACAGAAAGAAAACACTCTGTCCTATACCAGCTATCCATAGGTGAGAAATTGGATCCATCATGGCCTACTAAAATTTCAAATAATCTACAGAGCCAAGAAAAAGGCACATTCTACCCTAGCAAGAGGTACATTGCTAAGTCACCTCATATTATGAATGTAATTCTTAGGCACAGCCTACTTATAATTTAAGCGCCACTCAGTTAGTAATCCAACTTTCAACCACCTACAGTACTTCCAACTTTAATCCTAAAAGTATATGTGAATTAGATGTATATCTAATCCATACATTGGCCTGTGATGTAGTTTTACTGAAATTACAAGCTGTGTGAATTGTCCTAAGTTATAGGTTCAAAAATGATAACATTCTTTCACAGGGTGAAAGTGTTTGTATGCCAAACTACTAGAGTCAAGAGAGAACAGAGGTTGGACCTTCTCTTTCATTTTAAATTTGAAAGTAACTAGAAAGTAGTTAAAAATGCTTCTCCCATGATATTTTTCCTATATAAATTCCTTCACCCCACCTTGCCCAGTCTCCCAATTTGTGCTACTAGGAAAACATACATACATACATACATACATACATACATACATACATACATACATACATACATATTTATAATCTGGCTCATAGAGAGCAAGCTTGTTAAGGAATAGATTAGATTAGAAACTTTCTCCCCACATACCAATTTTATATATCACTGGAATTGTTTTATATGAACGGGGCCCTGTTTTAGTTTAGTAAATATAACTTGTAGTCTAAAATGATGCAGACCAGCTAAAGAACTACAACCCCAGTGAGAACTGGGTCATGTAGAAATAATGAACTCACCTTTGCATCTATATATAGATTCTGGCCAAACAGGCCAGTCAGCTCCTGCTATTCTATCAACAGTGGAAACCCAGATGATTTAGCAGGTCAAGCATGTACCACCTTGATTCATCTGCCTAGATGGCTTATGTTTCCATTCTCAGCAGTATGAATGTATAGACTCCACCTCCTTGCTAGCAAGCAACTCTGAGGGATACAATTAAATCAGACAAACAAGTTACTAACAATTAATCAGCTCACATTATATGAACATATTTGCTCCAGCTTTCCCAGCCTGATATTTTTTTCAGATATGTTGGGACCACAAGCCCCCAAATCTGTAGACAACAAGAATGGGGATGATAGGACCTGTAAACAGAAATACCTCTAGGAGAAGCAGGTTAGGAAAATCTCAAAATACTGTGCCTCTTTATGTCTTGCCAGGCACATTGTCTCATGTCACTGCCCCTTAGCACATTTTTATGAGAGAATTTGAAACTTCTTGTTTGAGTCTTAGGCATCTATAAAATAGTGAGGAATATTCTTTAGATGAAGGGATCCCT
Organism: Vipera berus; assembly: GCF_964194415.1. Taxonomy (NCBI): domain Eukaryota; kingdom Metazoa; phylum Chordata; class Lepidosauria; order Squamata; family Viperidae; genus Vipera; species Vipera berus. The sequence continues at coordinate 178,664,007 of NC_138203.1, read as the reverse complement.
CAGATAGGAGTGAAACCTACTTTGCATATATGATCTTTTATAGCAGGCTTTGATAATCAGTGCTTCTCCAAATATTCCTGAATTCCTGGCAGCCAAACCAAGCATGGATTGTGATGTGACATATTGGGAGCCTAACCACATAGGGAGAGTCACCATTTCCCCAACCTTAATTTACAGAATTCAAATTATATATGTTATATAAACAGGGCATTCAGCCAAGTATTCTATGTCTGAGCATGGTTGACCCTAGTTCAGTGGTTCTCAACCTGTGGTCAGCAGACCTAGGGGGCGGGGCGTGATGTCTTCACAGGGGGGTATTCCAAAGTTTGAAGAAATGTTATGATTTGAATGAACCTTTATTGTCAAAGTACAACCATGTATACACTGAGATTGGCTGAGCCTCCCTTTGTGCCCTCACCCCCAACTTACAGTGACACAAACCCTCCATCTTATTACACCCTGTGAGCTAATTGCCCAACGCACCGGCCTCGCAAGTCAATTATGCATAAAGTTTATTAAGTTTATATTATTATTATTATTATTATTATTATTATTATTATTATTATTATTATTATTATTATTATTATTATTATTATATTATATTATATTATATTATATTATATTATATTATATTATATTATATTATATTATATTATATTATATTATATTATATTATTATATTATTATATTATATTATATTATATTATATTATATTATTATATTATATTATATTATATTATATTATATTATATTATATTATATTATATTATATTATATTATATTATATTATATTATATTATTATATTATATTATTATATTATTATATTATTATATTATATTATATTATATTATATTATATTATATTATATTATATTATATTATATTATATTATATTATATTATATTATATTATATTATATTATATTATATTATATTATATTATATTATATTATATTATATTATATTATATTATATTATATTATATTATATTATATTATATTAATTATTTCCCATTCAAAAGCCTAACAGCCCATGGATAAAAGCTGTTCTTCAGCCTGTTAGTACGGCTGGCTATACTCCTATATCTCCTACCCGATGGTAGGAGAGTAAAGAGATACCATCCAGGGTGTGAGTCATCCCTGAGAATTTTCCTCACTCTTCCAAGGCAGCAAGCCCTGGCGATGTCATCCAGTGGTGTCAGGGGACAGCCCACAATGTCTTGTACTGTGCTCACCACCCTCTGTAATACTTTCCTATCCGTGGCTGTCAGACCAGCATACCAAACCACAATACCATAGAAGAGGATGCTCTCTATAGTAGACCGGTAAAAGAGGGTCATAAGCCGTTGTTCTACCCTGTTCTTCCGCAAGACCCTGAGAAAGTGTAGTCTCTGTTGGGCCTTTCTGGCCACCTGGGTTGTATTAACTTTCCAGGTCAGATCTTTGCAGAGGGAGACTCCCAGAAATTTAAAGGAGGAAACTCTCTCCACACAGTCCTCCCCGATGTAAAGTGGGGCAGGTTCCTCCTTTTTCCTCTGGAAGTCTAGCACCATCTCTTTTGTCTTGCCGATGTTCAGGTGCAAGTTGTTGTTACAACACCATATGGATAGTTTTTGTACCTCCGCCCTGTATGCTGTCTCATCCTCACCTGTAATAAGACCCGTAATTTAAATCTGAGTTAAGTCTTGGGGGATCCATGCCCTTGGTCCATGGCCACAAAATGTATTTAAAGGGAGTCTGTGATGAAGAAAAGGTTGAGAACCTTTACCCTAGTTAATTTTAGTCAGGCCTTAACATAAATTTGGGTCAATTTACACAAGGGTACTTTTACTTTTATGTCTAGTCATGCCGGCCACATGACTACGGAGACGTCCTCGGACAAGCACTGGCTTTTCGGCTTTGAAACAGAGATGAGCACCAGCCCCTAGAGTTGGAAATGACTAACACGCATGTGCGGGGGAACCTTTACCTTTTACTTTTATCAATATAATAAAGCTCAGATGTTTCTTAAGGCAATGTAGAACAAGGACTTTGGCCCATCCTTGTGTCTGTCACACTTACCATCATAGGATAGGATAGGATAGGATAGGATAGGATAGGATAGGATAGGATAGGATAGGATAGGATAGGATAGGGTAGGGTAGGGTAGGGTAGGGTAGGGTAGGGTAGGGTAGGGTAGGGTAGGGTATTAGTTGTTTAGGAGAGTTATGGCATGAGGGGAAAAACTGTTTCTAGTTGTTTTGGTGTGTAATGTCCCATAGCATCGTCTTAAGGGAAGAATTTGAAACAGTTTATGTCCAGGATGTGAGGGGGTCTGTAGATATTTTCACAGCCCTCTTTCTGGCTTGTACAGTATACAGGTCCTCAATGGAAGGCAGGCTGGTAGCAATTATTTTTTCTGCAGTTCTCACTATCCATTGAAGTCTGTATCTGTCTTGTTTGGTTACAGTGCCAAACCAGACAGTTATCGAAGTGCAAATGACAGACTAAAATAGCAATAGCATTTAGACTTATATATTGCTTCACAGTGCTTTAAAGCACTCTCTAAGTAGTTTACACATTCAGCCTATTGCCCCCCAACAATCTGGGCCCTCATTTTACCGACCTCGGAAGGATGGAAGGCTGAGTCAACCTTGAGCCGGTGATAATTCCTTTATAGAACTGTATCAGCAGCTCTTTGGGCAGTCTGAGCTTTCTGAGTTGGTGCAGGAACAGCTTTTTTGTTATGCTTTTTTGATGACATTTTTGATGTTAGGTTTCCATTTTAAGTCTTGAGAAATCATAGAACCTAGAAACTTGAAGGTCTCTACTGTTGGTACTGTGCTGTCTAGTATTGTAAGAATAGGAGGGTTTCTTCTAAAATCTACTATCCTTTCTACAGTTTTGAGTGTATTCAGTTCAAGATTGTTCCGGCTGCACCACAAGGCTAGTTGTTCAACTTCCCTTCTATATGCAGATTCGTCATTGTCTCGAATGAGACCAATCACTGTTGTATCATCTGCAAACTTCAGTACTTTGACAGAGTACAGTACTTTGAGATGCAGTAGTTGGTAGAGAGAAAGAAGAGAAGTTGAGAGAGTATACGGCCTTGGGGCGCCCCTGTGCTAATTGTACAGGTATACAAGGTGATTTTGCCTACCTTCACCTGCTGTTTCCTGTCTGTTAGAAAGCTTATTATCCACTTACAAGTGTGGTCAGGCACGCCTAGCTGAATCAGTTTAGTTAGAAGAATATCTGGGATAATGACCTGAAGTCTACAAAAGGACCCTTGCATAGGTCCTTGGAGATTCAAGATGTTGCAGGATGTAGTTCAGAGCAATGTTAACAGCATCATCTGCCGATCTATTTGCTCGGTAGGCAAATTGCAAGGGGTTTAGCATCGGATACGTGATGGTTTTCAGGTGGGCTATCACTAACCTTTTAAAGGTTTTCATAACTACAGATGTCAGAGCAACCGGTCTATAGTTGTTCAGCTCCTTGATGGAGGGTTTCTTCAGAACTGGGATGATAGTAGAGCACAGAGAAGGCCTTCTCAGGGTACCGTTGGCTAGACAATGTCGGCTGGCGAACCCCAGGGGAAGGGCCTTCTCTGTGGGAGCGCCAGTCCTATGGAATCAGCTCCCCCCTGAGCTTCGGATGGCCCAAGATCTCCAGTCCTTTCGCCGCGGCCTCAAAACACTCCTTTTCCACCTGGCTGACCTGGACTGACAGGCATTTTAATTATGTTTACAATTTGTAATTTATTTTTAATTTTTAATTTAAATTTATTGCACAGATGACTTTAATTTTAATTCTATCTTAATTTCTGTACTTATTATATGTTATTGTTGTTAGCCGCCCTGAGTCCTTCGGGAGATAGGGCGGGATATAAGTCCCATAAATAAATAAATAAATAAATAAATAAATAAATAAATAAATAAATAAATAAATAAATAAATAAATAAATAAATAAATAAATAAATAAATAAATAAATTGGAAGCAAGAAGGAATCCCCATCTAGCTTTGTGCCTGAAAGACCAAAGAAATGCCAAGGTGTAGATAGGGGTGTCAAACTGCCGGCCTGCAAGCCGGATGTATCATAGCAAAACCACCCCCACCCCATTGCTGGCAATGGCAAAAAAAAGTCACGATACGTCGCGATATGTCACGTGACGTTGCGAGTTTGACACCCCTGGTGTAGATGACGCATTGTAAGAAAACACAATTTGTAACACTAACACTAGTCATTGTTATATGATTGTGGGATACGTTTAATAAGGTAATTAGCCTTAACTTCTCATATTCTGGCATATAAAATCTGAAAATTAACTAGTCTTAACTTTGGTCTTAAGTCAGTGAAGTTTTTTTTTATTATAGTATTCGAACTTCTCTAAGTCTGTCCCACCTGGCAGAAAGGGGAAATAAACAATTACAAACTATTTTCTTCCATCAAATGGTCATTATAGTTATTCTGGTTTTAATTACACTTACAATGGTTATTATAGCTTGGATCTGGGTAGCTGTAATTTATCCAGGTCAAAGTTGAGAAGTGTGGTTCTCTAGATACTGCTGAATTGCAAATAACAGCTTCCCTCACCATTAGTCTAGGGAAGAGTCCTAGACTGCAGCAGCTAAGTGGTAAAATCTAATAACAGAAGTCTTACACACCATTTATCTTTCTAAATTCTATACAGTGAAATCTACTTTTTTGAACAAGTAATGTTCCGACCAGATTATTTATTTATGTGGTAAATTCACATTCATTGGGTAAGTTTATATAGCCTCCCCCCATTTCTACAGAGCAATTATATCTGGGCTGCAAAAGAAATCTTTAGATATCAGCAAAAAAACATAAAGCCATCTTTCCCTGCTTTCTAGTTGTCTTCCAAACTTTAACAGTGGTAGCCTTAATTAATGGCCATACTGAA